>NW_027094308.1:0-128905 GCF_029207755.1 Chamaea fasciata | reverse complement strand
GTAAGTAAAGTCAGCAGCCCAGGTGCCTGATGTCAGTTTGTAGGAGGCCTTTGGCCCTCCAAGGGATTCCAGTCTTCCTGTTTAAAGCAGTCTGCATCTGGAAGAAATCTTATTCCGTTCGGGATTGTAGGTGGCCGAGGCCTGGTGCCTGGCAGAGGTGGTTACGCACAAAGGATTGCTTGCTTCCAGGGGTAAGTAAAGTAACCAACCCAGGTGCCTGATGTCAGTTTGTAGGAGGCCTTGGGCCCTCCACGGGAAGCCACGCTTCCAGCTTGTGGCACCTTGCATCTGGAAGAAATCCTGTTCCGTTCGGGATTGTAGGTGGCGGAGGCCGGGTGCCCGGCAGAGGGTGTTGGGCACAAATGATGGCCTGCTTCCAGGGGTAAGTAAAGTCACCTACTCAGATACCTGATGTCAGTTTGTAGGAGGCCTTTAAGCCTCCAAGGGAAGTCGGGCTTCCAACTTGTGGCAGCTTGCATCTGGAAGAAATCCTGTTCCGTTCAAGATTGTCGATCGCCGAGGCCGGGTGCCCCGCAGAGGGAGTTGGGCACAAATGATGGCCTGTTTCCAGGGGTAAATAAAGTCAGCTGCCCCGGTGCCTGATGTCTGTTTGTAGGAGGCCTTTGGCCCTCCAAGGGAAGCCAGGCTTCCAGTTTGTGGCAGCTTGCATCTGGAAGAAATCCTGTTCCGTTCGGGATTGTAGGTGGCCGAGGCCAGGTGCCCGGCAGAGGGAGTTGGGCACAAACGATGGCCAGTTTCCAGGGGTAAGTAAAGTCAGCTGCCCACGTGCCTGATGTCAGTTTGTAGGAGGCCTTTGGCCCTCCATGGGAAGCCAGGCTTCCTGCTTGTGGCAGCTTGCATCTGGAAGAAATCCTGTTTTGTTCGGGATTGTAGGAGTCCGGAGCTGGGTGCCCGGCGGAGAGAGTTGGACACAAAGGATGGCCTGTTTCCAGGGGTAAGTAAAGTCAGCTGCCCAGGTGCCTGATGTCAGTTTGTAGGAGGCCTTTGGCCCTCCATGGGAAGCCACGCTTCCAGTTTGTGGCAGCTTGCATCTGGAAGAAATCCTGTTCCGTTCGGGATTGTAGGTGGCCGAGGCCAGGTGCCCAGCAGAGGGAGATGGGCACAAATGATGGCCTGTTTCATGAGGAAAGTAAAGTCAGCTCCCCAGGTGCCTGATGTCAGTTTGTAGGAGGCCTTTGGTCCTCCATGGAAAGCCACGCTTCCAGCTTGTGGCAGCATGCATCTGGAAGAAATCCTGTTCCGTTCGGGATTGTAGGTGGCCGAGGCCTGGTGCCCGGCAGAGGGAGTTGGGCGCAAACGATGGCCTGTTTCCAGGGGTAAGGAAAGTCAGCTGCCCAGGTGCCTGATGTCAGTTTGTAGGAGCCCTTTGTCCCTCCAAGTGAAGCCACGTTTCCAGCTTGTGGCAGCTTGCATCTGGAAGAAATCCTGTTCCGTTCGGGATTGTAGGTGGGCGAGGCCAGGTTCCCAGCAGAGGGAGGTAGGCACAAATGATGGCCTGTTTCATGAGGAAAGTAAAGTCAGCTGCCCAAGTGCCTGATGTCAGTTTGTAGGAGGCCTTTGGTCCTCCATGGGAAGCCAGGCTTCCAGCTATTGGCAGCTTGCATCGGGAAGAAATCCTGTTCCCTTCGGGATTGTAGGTGGCCGAGGCCAGGTGCCCAGCAGAGGGAGATGGGCACAAATGATGGCCTGTTTCATGAGGAAAGTAAAGTCAGCTGCCCAGGTGCCTGATGTCAGTTTGTAGGAGGCCTTTGGTCCTCCATGGAAAGCCACGCTTCCAGCTTGTGGCAGCATGCATCTGGAAGAAATCCTGTTCCGTTCGGGATTGTAGGAGTCCAGAGCTGGGTGCCCGGCTGAGGGGGTTGGACACAAATGATGGCCTGTTTCCAGGGGTAAGTAAAGTCAGCTGCCCAAGTGCCTGATGTCAGTTTGTAGGAGGCCTTTGGTCCTCCATGGGAAGCCAGGCTTCCAGCTAGTGGCAGCTTGCATCGGGAAGAAATCCTGTTCCCTTCGGGATTGTAGGTGGCCGCGGCCAGGTGCCCGGCAGAGGGAGTTGGGCACAAAGGATGGCCTGTTTCCAGAGGTAAGGAAAGTCAGCTGCCCACGTGCCTGATGTCAGTTTGTGGGAGGCCTTTGGCCCTCCAAGTGAAGCCACGTTTCCAGCTTGTGGCAGCTTGCATCTGGAAGATCTCCTGTTCCTTTCTGGATTGTAGGTGGCTGAAGCTGTGGGCCCGGCAGAGGGAGTTGGGCACAAAGGATGGGCTGTTTCCAGGGGTAAGTAAAGTCAGCATCCCAGGTGCCTGATGTCAGTTTGTACGAGGCCTTTGGCCCTCCAAGGGAAGCTAGTCTTCCAGATTTTGGCTGCTTGCGTCTGGAAGAAATCCTGTTCCGTTCGGGATTCTAGGTGGCCGAGGCCAGGTGCCCGGCAGAGGGAGTTGGGCACAAAGGATGTCCTGTTTCCAGGGGTAAGTAAAGTCAGC
This sequence comes from Chamaea fasciata, assembly GCF_029207755.1. Taxonomy (NCBI): domain Eukaryota; kingdom Metazoa; phylum Chordata; class Aves; order Passeriformes; family Sylviidae; genus Chamaea; species Chamaea fasciata. Next base: position 126,407 of record NW_027094308.1, on the reverse strand, counting down.
TGCCCAGGTGCCTGATGTCAGTTTGTAGGAGGCCTTTGGCCCTCCATGGGAAGCCAGGCTTCCTGCTTGTGGCAGCTTGCATCGGGAAGAAATCCTGTTCCGTTCGGGATTGTAGGGGGTCAAGGCCTGGTGCCCGGCAGAGGGAGTTGGGCACAAAGGATGGACTGTTTCCAGGGGTAAGTAAAGTCAGCTGCCCAGGTGCCTGATGTCAGTTTGTAGGAGGCCTTTGGCCCTCCAAGGGAAGCTAGTCTTTATGTTCAAGGCAGCTTGCATCTGGAAGAAATCCTGTTTCGTTCCGGATTGTAGGTGGCCAGAGCTGGGTGCCCAGCTGAGGGAGTTGGGCACAAAGGATGGCCTGTTTCCAGGGGTAAGTAAAGTCGGCTGCCCAGGTGCCTGATGTCAGTTTGTAGGAGGCCTTTGGCCCTCCATGGGAAGCCAGGCTTCCAGTTTGTGACAGGTTGCATCTGGAAGAAATGCTGTTCCGTTCGGGATTGTAGGTGGCCGAGGCCAGTTGCCGGGCTGAGGGAGTTGGGCACAAAGGATGTCCTGTTTCCAGGGGTAAGTAAAGTCAGCTGCCCAGGTGCCTGATGTCAGTTTGTAGGAGGCCTTTGGCCCTCCAAGGGAAGCCATTCTTCCAGCTTGTGGCAGCTTGCATCTGGAAGAAATGCTGTTCCGTTCGGGATTGTAGGAGTCCAGAGCTGGGTGCCCGGCTGAGGGGGTTGGACACAAATGATGGCCTGTTTCCAGGGGTAAGTAAAGTCAGCTGTCCAGGTGCCTGATGTCAGTTTGTAGGAGGCCTTTGGCCCTCCAAGGGAAGCTAGACTTCCAGTTTGTGGCAGCTTGCATCTGGAAGAAATCCTGTTCCGTTCGGGATTGTAGGTGGCCGAGGCCTGGTGCCCGGCAGAGGGAGTTGGGCACAAAGGATGTCCTGTTTCCAGGGGTAAGTAAAGTCAGCTGCCCAGGTGCCTGATGTCAGTTTCTAGGAGGCCTTTGGCCCTCCATGGGAAGCCAGGCTTCCTGCTTGTGGCAGCTTGCATCTGGAAGAAATCCTGTTTTGTTCGGGATTGTAGGAGTCCGGAGCTGGGTGCCCGGCGGAGAGAGTTGGACACAAAGGATGGCCTGTTTCCAGGGGTAAGTAAAGTCAGCTGCCCAGGTGCCTGATGTCAGTTTGTAGGAGGCCTTTGGCCCTCCAAGTGAAGCCACGCTTCCAGTTTGTGGCAGCTTGCATCTGGAAGAAATCCTGTTCCGTTCGGGATTGTAGGTGGCCGAGGCCAGGTGCCCAGCAGAGGGAGATGGGCACAAATGATGGCCTGTTTCATGAGGAAAGTAAAGTCAGCTGCCCAGGTGCCTGATGTCAGTTTGTAGGAGGCCTTTGGTCCTCCATGGAAAGCCACGCTTCCAGCTTGTGGCAGCATGCATCTGGAAGAAATCCTGTTCCGTTCGGGATTGTAGGTGGCCGAGGCCTGGTGCCCGGCAGAGGGAGTTGGGCGCAAACGATGGCCTGTTTCCAGGGGTAAGTAAAGTCAGCTGCCCTGGTGCCTGATGTCAGTTTGTAGGAGGCCTTTGGCCCTCCAAGTGAAGCCACGTTTCCAGCTAGTGGCAGCTTGCACCTGGAAGAACTCCTGTTCCGTTGGGGATTGTAGGTGGCCGAAGCTGTGGGACCGGCAGAGAGAGTTGAGCACAAAGGATGGCCTGTTTCCAGGGGTAAGGAAAGTCAGCTGCCCAGGTGCCTGATGTCAGTTTGTAGGAGCCCTTTGGCCCTCCAAGTGAAGCCAGGTTTCCAGCTTGTGGCAGCTTGCATCTGGAAGAAATCCTGTTCCGTTCGGGATTGTAGGTGGGCGCGGCCAGGTTCCCAGCAGAGGGAGGTAGGCACAAATGATGGCCTGTTTCATGAGGAAAGTAAAGTCAGCTGCCCAAGTGCCTGATGTCAGTTTGTAGGAGGCCTTTGGTCCTCCATGGGAAGCCAGGCTTCCAGCTAGTGGCAGCTTGCATCGGGAAGAAATCCTGTTCCCTTCGGGATTGTAGGTGGCCGAGGCCTGGTGCCCGGCAGAGGGAGTTGGGCGCAAACGATGGCCTGTTTCCAGGGGTAAGTAAAGTCAGCTGCCCTGGTGCCTGATGTCAGTTTGTAGGAGGCCTTTGGCCCTCCAAGTGAAGCCACGTTTCCAGCTAGTGGCAGCTTGCACCTGGAAGAACTCCTGTTCCGTTGGGGATTGTAGGTGGCCGAAGCTGTGGGACCGGCAGAGAGAGTTGAGCACAAAGGATGGCCTGTTTCCAGGGGTAAGGAAAGTCAGCTGCCCAGGTGCCTGATGTCAGTTTGTAGGAGCCCTTTGGCCCTCCAAGTGAAGCCAGGTTTCCAGCTTGTGGCAGCTTGCATCTGGAAGAAATCCTGTTCCGTTCGGGATTGTAGGTGGGCGAGGCCAGGTTCCCAGCAGAGGGAGGTAGGCACAAATGATGGCCTGTTTCATGAGGAAAGTAAAGTCAGCTGCCCAAGTGCCTGATGTCAGTTTGTAGGAGGCCTTTGGTCCTCCATGGGAAGCCAGGCTTCCAGCTAGTGGCAGCTTGCATCGGGAAGAAATCCTGTTCCCTTCGGGATTGTAGGTGGCCGCGGCCAGGTGCCCGGCAGAGGGAGTTGGGCACAAAGGATGGCCTGTTTCCAGAGGTAAGGAAAGTCAGCTGCCCACGTGCCTGATGTCAGTTTGTGGGAGGCCTTTGGCCCTCCAAGTGAAGCCACGTTTCCAGCTTGTGGCAGCTTGCATCTGGAAGATCTCCTGTTCCTTTCTGGATTGTAGGTGGCTGAAGCTGTGGGCCCGGCAGAGGGAGTTGGGCACAAAGGATGGGCTGTTTCCAGGGGTAAGTAAAGTCAGCATCCCAGGTGCCTGATGTCAGTTTGTACGAGGCCTTTGGCCCTCCAAGGGAAGCTAGTCTTCCAGATTTTGGCTGCTTGCGTCTGGAAGAAATCCTGTACCGTTCGGGATTCTAGGTGGCCGAGGCCAGGTGCCCGGCAGAGGGAGTTGGGCACAAAGGATGTCCTGTTTCCAGGGGTAAGTAAAGTCAGCTGCCCAGGTGCCTGATGTCAGTTTGTAGGAGGCCTTTGGCCCTCCATGGGAAGCCAGGCTTCCTGCTTGTGGCAGCTTGCATCGGGAAGAAATCCTGTTCCGTTCGGGATTGTAGGGGGTCAAGGCCTGGTGCCCGGCAGAGGGAGTTGGGCACAAAGGATGGACTGTTTCCAGGGGTAAGTAAAGTCAGCTGCCCAGGTGCCTGATGTCAGTTTGTAGGAGGCCTTTGGCCCTCCAAGGGAAGCTAGTCTTTATGTTCAAGGCAGCTTGCATCTGGAAGAAATCCTGTTTCGTTCCGGATTGTAGGTGGCCAGAGCTGGGTGCCCAGCTGAGGGAGTTGGGCACAAAGGATGGCCTGTTTCCAGGGGTAAGTAAAGTCGGCTGCCCAGGTGCCTGATGTCAGTTTGTAGGAGGCCTTTGGCCCTCCATGGGAAGCCAGGCTTCCAGTTTGTGGCAGGTTGCATCTGGAAGAAATGCTGTTCCGTTCGGGATTGTAGGTGGCCGAGGCCAGTTGCCGGGCTGAGGGAGTTGGGCACAAAGGATGTCCTGTTTCCAGGGGTAAGTAAAGTCAGCTGCCCAGGTGCCTGATGTCAGTTTGTAGGAGGCCTTTGGCCCTCCAAGGGAAGCCAGGCTTCCAGCTTGTGGCAGCTTGCATCTGGAAGAAATGCTGTTCCGTTCGGGATTGTAGGAGTCCAGAGCTGGGTGCCCGGCTGAGGGGGTTGGACACAAATGATGGCCTGTTTCCAGGGGTAAGTAAAGTCAGCTGTCCAGGTGCCTGATGTCAGTTTGTAGGAGGCCTTTGGCCCTCCAAGGGAAGCTAGACTTCCAGTTTGTGGCAGCTTGCATCTGGAAGAAATCCTGTTCCGTTCGGGATTGTAGGTGGCCGAGGCCTGGTGCCCGGCAGAGGGAGTTGGGCACAAAGGATGGCCTGTTTCCAGGGGTAAGTAAAGTCAGCTGCCCAAGTGCGTGATGTCAGTTTTTAGGAGGCCTTTGGCCCTCCAAGTGAAGCCACGTTTCCAGCTTGTGGCAGCTTGCATCTGGAAGAAATCCTGTTCCGTTCGGGATTGTAGGTGGTCGGAGCTGGGTGCCTGGCGGAGGGAGTTGAACACAAAGGATGGGCTGTTTCCAGGGGTAAGTAAAGTCAGCTGCCCAGGTGCCTGATGTCAGTTTGTAGGAGGCCTTTGGCCCTCCAAGGGAAGCCAGGCTTCCACTTTGTGGCAGCTTCCATCTGGAAGAAATCCTGTTCCATTCGGGATTGTAGGTGGCAGAGGCCATTTTCCCAGCAGAGGGAGGTAGGCACAAATGATGGCCTGTTTCATGAGGAAAGTAAAGTCAGCTGCCCAAGTGCCTGATGTCAGTTTGTAGGAGGCCTTTGGTCCTCCATGGGAAGCCATGCTTCCAGCTAGTGGCAGCTTGCATCGGGAAGAAATCCTGTTCCGTTCGGGATTGTAAGTGGTCGTGGCCAGGTGCCCGGCAGAGGGAGTTGGGCACAAAGGATGGCTTGTTTCCAGGGGTAAGTAAAGTCAGCTGCCAACGTGCCTGATGTCAGTTTGTAGGAGTCCTTTGGCCCTCCAAGGTAAGCCAGGCTTCAAGTTTGTGGCAGCTTGTATCTGGAAGAAATCCTGTTAAGTTCGGGATTGTAGGTGGCCGAGGCCAGGTGCCCGGCAGAGGGAGTTGGGCACAAATGATGGCCTGTTTCATGAGGAAAGTAAAGTCGGCTGCCCAGGTGCCTGATGTCAGTTTGTAGGAGGCCTTTGGCCCTCCATGGGAAGCCAGGTTTCCTGCTTGTGGCAGCTTGCATCTGGAAGAACTCCTGTTCCGTTCGGGATTGTAGGGGGCCAAGGCCTGGTGCCCGGCAGAGGGAGTTGAGCACAAATAATGGCCGGTTTCCAGGGGTAAGTAAAGTCAGCTGCCCAGGTGCCTGATGTCAGTTTGTAGGAGGCCTTTGGCCCTCCATGGGAAGCCAGGCTTCCAGTTTGTGGCAGCTTGCATCTGGAAGAAATCCTGTTCCGTTCGGGATTGTAGGTGGACGAGGCCTGGTGCCCGGCAGAGGGAGTTGGGCACAAAGGATGGGCTGTTTCCAGGGGTAAGTAAAGTCAGCTGCCCAGGTGCCTGATGTCAGTTTGTAGGAGGCCTTTGGTCCTCCATGGAAAGCCACGCTTCCAGCTTGTGGCAGCATGCATCTGGAAGAAATCCTGTTCCGTTCGGGATTGTAGGTGGCTGAGGCCTGGTGCCCGGCAGAGGGTGTTGGGCACAAAGGATGTCCTGTTTCCAGGGGTAAGTAAAGTCAGCTGCCCAGGTGCCTGATGTCAGTTTGTAGGAGGCCTTTGGCCCTCCAAGTGAAGCCAGGCTTCCTGCTTGTGGCAGCTTGCATCTGGAAGAAATCCTGTTCCGTTCAAGATTGTAGGTGGGCGAGTCCTGGTGCCCGGCAGAAGGAGTTGGGCACAAAAAATGGCCTGTTTCCAGGGGTAAATAAAGTCAGCTGCCCAGGTGCCTGATGTCAGTTTGTAGGAGGCCTTTGGCCCTCCAAGGGAAGCTAGTCTTCCTGTTTAAGGCAGCTTGCCTCTGGAAGAAATCCTGTTCCGTTCGGGATTGTAGGTGGCCGAGGCCTGGTGCCCGGCAGAGGGAGTTGGGCACAAAGGATGTCCTGTTTCCAGGGGTAAGTAAAGTCAGCTGCCCAAGTGCGTGATGTCAGTTTGTATGAGGCCTTTGGCCCTCCAAGTGAAGCCACCTTTCCAGCCTGTGGCAGCTTGCATCTGGAAGAAATCCTGTTCCGTTCGGGATTGTAGGTGGTCGGAGCTGGGTTCCTGGCGGAGGGAGTTGAACACAAAGGATGGGCTGTTTCCAGGGGTAAGTAAAGTCAGCTGCCCAGGTGCCTGATGTAAGTTTGTAGGAGGCCTTTGGCCCTCCAAGGGAAGCCAGGCTTCCACTGTGTGGCAGCTTGCATCTGGAAGAAATCCTGTTCCGTTCGGGATTGTAGGTGGCCGAGGCCAGGTTCCCAGCAGAGGGAGGTAGGCACAAATGATGGCCTGTTTCATGAGGAAAGTAAAGTCAGCTGCCCAAGTGCCTGATGTCAGTTTTTAGGAGGCCTTTGGTCCTCCATGGGAAGCCAAGCTTCCAGCTAGTGGCAGCTTGCATCGGGAAGAAATCCTGTTCCGTTCGGGATTGTAGGTGGCCGCGTCCAGGTGCCCGGCAGAGGGAGTTGGGCACAAAGGATGGCCTGTTTCCAGAGGTAAGGAAAGTCAGCTGCCCACGTGCCTGATGTCAGTTTGTGGGAGGCCTTTGGCCCTCCAAGTGAAGCCACGTTTCCAGCTTGTGGCAGCTTGCATCTGGAGGAACTCCTGTTCCGTTCGGGATTGTAGGTCGCCAAAGCTGTGGGCCCGGCTGAGGGAGTTGGGCACAAAGGATGGGCTGTTTCCAGGGGTAAATAAAGTCAGCTGCCCAGGTGCCTGTTGTCAGTTTGTAGGAGGCCTTTGGCCCCTTTAAGGGAAGCTAGTCTTCCAGTTTGTGGCAGCTTGCATCGGGAAGAAATGCTGTTCCGTTCGGGATTGTAGGTGGCCGAGGCCAGGTGCCCGGCAGAGGGAGTTGGGCACAAAGGATGTCCTGTTTCCAGGGGTAAGTAAAGTCAGCTGCCCATGTGCCTGATGTCAGTTTGTAGGAGGCCTTTGGCCCTTTAAGGGAAGCGAGTCTTTATGTTCAAGGCAGCTTGCATCGGGAAGAAATCCTGTTCCGTTCGGGATTGTAAGTGGCCGGAGCTGGGTGCCCAGCAGAGGGAGTTGGGCACAAAGGATGGCCTGTTTCCAGGGGTAAGTAAAGTCAGCTGCCCAGGTGCCTGATGTCAGTTTGTAGGAGGCCTTTGGTCCTCCAAGGGAAGCGAGTCTTTATGTTCAAGGCAGCTTGCATCGGGAAGAAATCCTGTTCCGTTCAAGATTGTCGATGGCCGAGGCCGGGTGCCCCGCAGAGGGAGTTGGGCACAAAGGATGGGCTGTTTCCAGGGGTAAGTAAAGTCAGCTGCCCAGGTGCCTGATGTCAGTTTGTAGGAGGCCTTTGGCCCTCCATGGGAAGCCAGGCTTCCTGCTTGTGGCAGCTTGCATCGGGAAGAAATCCTGTTCCGTTCGGGATTGTAGGTGGCCAAGGCCTGGTGCCCGGCAGAGGGAGTTGGGCACAAAGGATGGACTGTTTCCAGGGGTAAGTAAAGTCAGCTGCCCAGGTGCCTGATGTCAGTTTGTAGGCGGCCTTTGGCCCTCCAAGGGAAGCTAGTCTTTATGTTCAAGGCAGCTTGCATCTGGAAGAAATCCTGTTCCGTTCGGGATTGTAGGTGGCCGGAGCTGGGTGCCCAGCTGAGGGAGTTGGGCACAAAGGATGGGCTGTTTCCAGGGGTAAGTAAAGTCGGCTGCCCAGGTGCCTGATGTCAGTTTGTAGGAGGCCTTTGGCCCTCCATGGGAAGCCAGGCTTCCAGTTTGTGGCAGCTTGCATCTGGAAGAAATGCTGTTCCGTTCGGGATTGTAGGTGGCCGAGGCCAGTTGCCGGGCTGAGGGAGTTGGGCACAAAGGATGTCCTGTTTCCAGGGGTAAGTAAAGTCAGCTGCCCAGGTGCCTGATGTCAGTTTTTAGGAGGCCTTTGGCCCTCCAAGGGAAGCCATTCTTCCAGCTTGTGGCAGCTTGCATCTGGAAGAAATGCTGTTCCGTTCGGGATTGTAGGTGGCCGAGGCCAGGTGCCCGGCTGAGGGAGTTGGGCACAAAGGATGTCCTGTTTCCAGGGGTAAGTAAAGTCAGCTGCCCAGGTGCCTGATGTCAGTTTGTAGGAGGCCATTGGCCCTCCATGGGAAGCCAGGCTTCCTGCTTGTGGCAGTTTGCATCTGGAAGAAATCCTGTTCCGTTCGAGATTGTAGGTGGCCGAGGCCAGGTGCCCGGCAGAGGGAGTTAGGCACAAATGATGGCCTGTTTCATGAGGAAAGTAAAGTCAGCTGCCCAGGTGCCTGATGTCAGTTTGTAGGAGGCCTTTGGCCCTCCATGGGAAGCCAGGTTTCCAGCTTGTGGCAGCTTGCATCTGGAAGAACTCCTGTTCCGTTCCAAATTGTAGGTGGCCAAAGCTGTGGGCCCGACAGAGGGAGTTGGGCACAAAGGATGGCCTGTTTCCAGGGGTAAGTAAAGTCAGCTGCCCACGTGCCTGATGTCAGTTTGTAGGAGGCCTTTGGCCCTCCAAGGGAAGCTAGTCTTCCAGTTTGTGGCAGCTTGCATCTGGAAGAAATCCTGTTCCGTTCGGGATTGTAGGTGGCCGAGGCCAGGTGCCCGGCAGAGGGAGTTGGGCACAAACGATGGCCAGTTTCCAGGGGTAAGTAAAGTCAGCTGCCCAGGTGCCTGATGTCAGTTTGTAGGAGGCCTTTGGCCCTCCATGGGAAGCCAGGCTTCCTGCTTGTGGCAGCTTGCATCTGGAAGAAATCCTGTTTTGTTCGGGATTGTAGGAGTCCGGAGCTGGTTGCCCGGCGGAGAGAGTTGGACACAAAGGATGGGCTGTTTCCAGGGGTAAGTAAAGTCAGCTGCCCAGGTGCCTGATGTCAGTTTGTAGGAGGCCTTTGGCCCTCCAAGTGAAGCCACCTTTCCAGCCTGTGGCAGCTTGCATCTGGAAGAAATCCTGTTCCGTTCGGGATTGTAGGTGGTCGGAGCTGGGTTCCTGGCGGAGGGAGTTGAACACAAAGGATGGGCTGTTTCCAGGGGTAAGTAAAGTCAGCTGCCCAGGTGCCTGATGTAAGTTTGTAGGAGGCCTTTGGCCCTCCAAGGGAAGCCAGGCTTCCACTGTGTGGCAGCTTGCATCTGGAAGAAATCCTGTTCCGTTCGGGATTGTAGGTGGCCGAGGCCAGGTTCCCAGCAGAGGGAGGTAGGCACAAATGATGGCCTGTTTCATGAGGAAAGTAAAGTCAGCTGCCCAAGTGCCTGATGTCAGTTTTTAGGAGGCCTTTGGTCCTCCATGGGAAGCCAAGCTTCCAGCTAGTGGCAGCTTGCATCGGGAAGAAATCCTGTTCCGTTCGGGATTGTAGGTGGCCGCGTCCAGGTGCCCGGCAGAGGGAGTTGGGCACAAAGGATGGCCTGTTTCCAGAGGTAAGGAAAGTCAGCTGCCCAGGTGCCTGATGTCAGTTTGTGGGAGGCCTTTGGCCCTCCAAGTGAAGCCACGTTTCCAGCTTGTGGCAGCTTGCATCTGGAAGAACTCCTGTTCCGTTCGGGATTGTAGGTCGCCAAAGCTGTGGGCCCGGCTGAGGGAGTTGGGCACAAAGGATGGGCTGTTTCCAGGGGTAAATAAAGTCAGCTGCCCAGGTGCCTGTTGTCAGTTTGTAGGAGGCCTTTGGCCCCTTTAAGGGAAGCTAGTCTTCCAGTTTGTGGCAGCTTGCATCGGGAAGAAATGCTGTTCCGTTCGGTATTGTAGGTGGCCGAGGCCAGGTGCCCGGCAGAGGGAGTTGGGCACAAAGGATGTCCTGTTTCCAGGGGTAAGTAAAGTCAGCTGCCCAGGTGCCTGATGTCAGTTTGTAGGAGGCCTTTGGCCCTCCAAGGGAAGCGAGTCTTTATGTTCAAGGCAGCTTGCATCGGGAAGAAATCCTGTTCCGTTCGGGATTGTAGGTGGCCGGAGCTGGGTGCCCAGCAGAGGGAGTTGGGCACAAAGGATGGCCTGTTTCCAGGGGTAAGTAAAGTCAGCTGCCCAGGTGCCTGATGTCAGTTTGTAGGAGGCCTTTGGTCCTCCAAGGGAAGCGAGTCTTTATGTTCAAGGCAGCTTGCATCGGGAAGAAATCCTGTTCCGTTCAAGATTGTCGATGGCCGAGGCCGGGTGCCCCGCAGAGGGAGTTGGGCACAAATGATGGCCTGTTTCCAGGGGTAAATAAAGTCAGCTGCCCAGGTGCCTGATGTCTGTTTGTAGGAGGCCTTTGGCCCTCCAAGGGAAGCCAGGCTTCCAGTTTGTGGCAGCTTGCATCTGGAAGAAATCCTGTTCCGTTCGGGATTGTAGGTGGCCGGAGCTGGGTGCCTGGCTGAGGGAGTTGGGCACAAAGGATGACCTGTTTCCAGGGGTAAGGAAAGTCAGCTGCCCAGGTGCCTGATGTCAGTTTGTAGGAGGCCTTTGGCCCTCCAAGTGAAGCCACGTTTCCAGCTTGTGGCAGCTTGCATCTGGAAGAACTCCTGTTCCGTTCGGGATTGTAGGTGGCCGAGGCCAGGTTCCCAGCAGAGGGAGGTAGGCACAAATGATGGCCTGTTTCATGAGGAAAGTAAAGTCAGCTGCCCAAGTGCCTGATGTCAGTTTGTAGGAGGCCTTTGGTCCTCCATGGGAAGCCAGGCTTCCAGCTAGTGGCAGCTTGCATCGGGAAGAAATGCTGTTCCGTTCGGGATTGTAGGTGACCGCGGCCAGGTGCCCGGCAGAGGGAGTTGGGCACAAAGGATGGCCTGTTTCCAGGGGTAAGTAAAGTCAGCTGCCCACGTGCCTGATGTCAGTTTGTGGGAGGCCTTTGGCCCTCCAAGTGAAGCCACGTTTCCAGCTTGTGGCAGCTTGCATCTGGAAGATCTCCTGTTCCTTTCGGGATTGTAGGTGGCCGAAGCTGTGGGCCCGACAGAAAGAGTTGGGCACAAAGGATGGGCTGTTTCCAGGGGTAAGTAAAGTCAGCATCCCAGGTGCCTGATGTCAGTTTGTAGGAGGCCTTTGGCCCTCCAAGGGAAGCTAGTCTTCCAGTTTGTGGCAGCTTGCGTCTGGAAGAAATCCTGTTCCGTTCGGGATTGTAGGTGGCCGAGGCCAGGTGCCCGGCAGAGGGAGTTGGGCACAAAGGATGTCCTGTTTCCAGGGGTAAGTAAAGTCAGCTGCCCAGGTGCCTGATGTCAGTTTGTAGGAGGCCTTTGGCCCTCCATGGGAAGCCAGGCTTCCTGCTTGTGGCAGCTTGCATCGGGAAGAAATCCTGTTCCGTTCGGGATTGTAGGTGGCCAAGGCCTGGTGCCCGGCAGAGGGAGTTGGGCACAAAGGATGGACTGTTTCCAGGGGTAAGTAAAGTCAGCTGCCCAGGTGCCTGATGTCAGTTTGTAGGCGGCCTTTGGCCCTCCAAGGGAAGCTAGTCTTTATGTTCAAGGCAGCTTGCATCTGGAAGAAATCCTGTTCCGTTCGGGATTGTAGGTGGCCGAGGCCCGTTGCCGGGCTGAGGGAGTTGGGCACAAAGGATGTCCTGTTTCCAGGGGTAAGTAAAGTCAGCTGCCCAGGTGCCTGATGTCAGTTTTTAGGAGGCCTTTGGCCCTCCAAGGGAAGCCATTCTTCCAGCTTGTGGCAGCTTGCATCTGGAAGAAATGCTGTTCCGTTCGGGATTGTAGGTGGCCGAGGCCAGGTGCCCGGCTGAGGGAGTTGGGCACAAAGGATGTCCTGTTTCCAGGGGTAAGTAAAGTCAGCTGCCCAGGTGCCTGATGTCAGTTTGTAGGAGGCCATTGGCCCTCCATGGGAAGCCAGGTTTCCAGCTTGTGGCAGCTTGCATCTGGAAGAACTCCTGTTCCGTTCCAAATTGTAGGTGGCCAAAGCTGTGGGCCCGACAGAGGGAGTTGGGCACAAAGGATGGCCTGTTTCCAGGGGTTAGTAAAGTCAGCTGCCAACGTGCCTGATGTCAGTTTGTAGGTGGCCTTTGGCCCTCCAAGGGAAGCTAGTCTTCCAGTTTGTGGCAGCTTGCATCTGGAAGAAATCCTGTTCCGTTCGGGATTGTAGGTGGCCGAGGCCAGGTGCCCGGCAGAGGGAGTTGGGCACAAACGATGGCCAGTTTCCAGGGGTAAGTAAAGTCAGCTGCCCAGGTGCCTGATGTCAGTTTGTAGGAGGCCTTTGGCCCTCCATGGGAAGCCAGGCTTCCTGCTTGTGGCAGCTTGCATCTGGAAGAAATCCTGTTTTGTTCGGGATTGTAGGAGTCCGGAGCTGGGTGCCCGGCTGAGGGAGTTGGACACAAAGGATGGCCTGTTTCCAGGGGTAAGTAAAGTCAGCTGCCCAGGTGCCTGATGTCAGTTTGTAGGAGGCCTTTGGCCCTGCATAGGAAGCCAGGCTTCCTGCTTGTGGCAGCTTGCATCTGGAAGAAATCCTGTTCCGTTCGGGATTGTAGGTGGCCAAGGCCTGGTGCCCGGCAGAGGGAGTTGGGCACAAATGATGGCCTGTTTCCAGGGGTAAGTAAAGTCAGCTGCCCAGGTGCCTGATGTCAGTTTGTAGGAGGCCTTTGGCCCTCCATGGGAAGCCAGGCTTCCAGTTTGTGGCAGCTTGCATCTGGAAGAAATCCTGTTCCGTTCGGGATTGTAGGTGGCCGAGGCCTGGTGCCCGACAGAGGGAGTTGGGCACAAAGGATGGCCTGTTTCCAGGGGTAAGTAAAGTCAGCTGCCCAGGTGCCTGATGTCAGTTTGTAGGAGGCCTTTGGCCCTCCAAGTGAAGCCACGTTTCCAGTTTGTGGCAGCTTGCATCTGGAAGAACTCCTGTTCCGTTCGGGATTGTAGGTGGCCGAAGCTGGGGGACCGGCAGAGGGAGTTGGGCACAAAGGATGGCCTGTTTCCAGAGGTAAGGAAAGTCAGCTGCCCAGGTGCCTGATGTCAGTTTGTAGGAGGCCTTTGGCCCTCCAAGGGAAGCTAGTCTTTATGTTCAAGGCAGCTTGCATCGGGAAGAAATCCTGTTCCGTTCGGGATTGTAGGTGGACGGAGCTGGGTGCCCAGCTGACGGAGTTGGGCACAAAGGATGGCCTGATTCCAGGGGTAAGTAAAGTCAGCTGCCCAGGTGCCTGATGTCAGTTTGTAGGAGGCCTTTGGCCCTCCAAGGGAAGCAAGTCTTCCTGTTCAAGGCAGCTTGCATCTGGAAGAAATCCTGTTCCGTTCGGGATTGTAGGTGGCCGGAGCTGGGTGCCCGGATGAGGGAGTTGGTCACAAAGGATGGGCTGTTTCCAGGGGTAAGTAAAGTCAGCTGCCCAGGTGCCTGATGTCAGTTTGCAGGTGGCTATTGTTCCTCCATGGAAAGCCAGGCTTCCAGCTTGTGGCAGCTTGCATCGGGAAGAAATGCTGTTCCGTTCGGGATTGTAGGTGGCCGAGGCCAGGTGCCCGGCAGAGGGAGTTGGGCACAAACGATGTCCTGTTTAGAGGGATAAGTAAAGTCAGCTGCCCACGTGCCTGATGTCAGTTTGTAGAAGGCCTTTGGCCCTCCAAGTGAAGCCACGTTTCCAGCTTGTGGCAGCTTGCATCTGGAGGAACTCCTGTTCCGTTCGGGATTGTAGGTCGCCAAAGCTGTGGGCCCGGCTGAGGGAGTTGGGCACAAAGGATGGGCTGTTTCCAGGGGTAAATAAAGTCAGCTGCCCAGGTGCCTGTTGTCAGTTTGTAGGAGGCCTTTGGCCCCCTTTAAGGGAAGCTAGTCTTCCAGTTTGTGGCAGCTTGCATCGGGAAGAAATGCTGTTCCGTTCGGGATTGTAGGTGGCCGAGGCCAGGTGCCCGGCAGAGGGAGTTGGGCACAAAGGATGTCCTGTTTCCAGGGGTAAGTAAAGTCAGCTGCCCATGTGCCTGATGTCAGTTTGTAGGAGGCCTTTGGCCCTTTAAGGGAAGCGAGTCTTTATGTTCAAGGCAGCTTGCATCGGGAAGAAATCCTGTTCCGTTCGGGATTGTAAGTGGCCGGAGCTGGGTGCCCAGCAGAGGGAGTTGGGCACAAAGGATGGCCTGTTTCCAGGGGTAAGTAAAGTCAGCTGCCCAGGTGCCTGATGTCAGTTTGTAGGAGGCCTTTGGTCCTCCAAGGGAAGCGAGTCTTTATGTTCAAGGCAGCTTGCATCGGGAAGAAATCCTGTTCCGTTCAAGATTGTCGATGGCCGAGGCCGGGTGCCCCGCAGAGGGAGTTGGGCACAAAGGATGGGCTGTTTCCAGGGGTAAGTAAAGTCAGCTGCCCAGGTGCCTGATGTCAGTTTGTAGGAGGCCTTTGGCCCTCCATGGGAAGCCAGGCTTCCTGCTTGTGGCAGCTTGCATCGGGAAGAAATCCTGTTCCCGTTCGGGATTGTAGGTGGCCAAGGCCTGGTGCCCGGCAGAGGGAGTTGGGCACAAAGGATGGACTGTTTCCAGGGGTAAGTAAAGTCAGCTGCCCAGGTGCCTGATGTCAGTTTGTAGGCGGCCTTTGGCCCTCCAAGGGAAGCTAGTCTTTATGTTCAAGGCAGCTTGCATCTGGAAGAAATCCTGTTCCGTTCGGGATTGTAGGTGGCCGGAGCTGGGTGCCCAGCTGAGGGAGTTGGGCACAAAGGATGGGCTGTTTCCAGGGGTAAGTAAAGTCGGCTGCCCAGGTGCCTGATGTCAGTTTGTAGGAGGCCTTTGGCCCTCCATGGGAAGCCAGGCTTCCAGTTTGTGGCAGCTTGCATCTGGAAGAAATGCTGTTCCGTTCGGGATTGTAGGTGGCCGAGGCCAGTTGCCGGGCTGAGGGAGTTGGGCACAAAGGATGTCCTGTTTCCAGGGGTAAGTAAAGTCAGCTGCCCAGGTGCCTGATGTCAGTTTTTAGGAGGCCTTTGGCCCTCCAAGGGAAGCCATTCTTCCAGCTTGTGGCAGCTTGCATCTGGAAGAAATGCTGTTCCGTTCGGGATTGTAGGTGGCCGAGGCCAGGTGCCCGGCTGAGGGAGTTGGGCACAAAGGATGTCCTGTTTCCAGGGGTAAGTAAAGTCAGCTGCCCAGGTGCCTGATGTCAGTTTGTAGGAGGCCATTGGCCCTCCATGGGAAGCCAGGCTTCCTGCTTGTGGCAGTTTGCATCTGGAAGAAATCCTGTTCCGTTCGAGATTGTAGGTGGCCGAGGCCAGGTGCCCGGCAGAGGGAGTTAGGCACAAATGATGGCCTGTTTCATGAGGAAAGTAAAGTCAGCTGCCCAGGTGCCTGATGTCAGTTTGTAGGAGGCCTTTGGCCCTCCATGGGAAGCCAGGTTTCCAGCTTGTGGCAGCTTGCATCTGGAAGAACTCCTGTTCCGTTCCAAATTGTAGGTGGCCAAAGCTGTGGGCCCGACAGAGGGAGTTGGGCACAAAGGATGGCCTGTTTCCAGGGGTAAGTAAAGTCAGCTGCCCACGTGCCTGATGTCAGTTTGTAGGAGGCCTTTGGCCCTCCAAGGGAAGCTAGTCTTCCAGTTTGTGGCAGCTTGCATCTGGAAGAAATCCTGTTCCGTTCGGGATTGTAGGTGGCCGAGGCCAGGTGCCCGGCAGAGGGAGTTGGGCACAAACGATGGCCAGTTTCCAGGGGTAAGTAAAGTCAGCTGCCCAGGTGCCTGATGTCAGTTTGTAGGAGGCCTTTGGCCCTCCATGGGAAGCCAGGCTTCCTGCTTGTGGCAGCTTGCATCTGGAAGAAATCCTGTTTTGTTCGGGATTGTAGGAGTCCGGAGCTGGGTGCCCGGCGGAGAGAGTTGGACACAAAGGATGGGCTGTTTCCAGGGGTAAGTAAAGTCAGCTGCCCAGGTGCCTGATGTCAGTTTGTAGGAGGCCTTTGGCCCTCCAAGTGAAGCCACCTTTCCAGCCTGTGGCAGCTTGCATCTGGAAGAAATCCTGTTCCGTTCGGGATTGTAGGTGGTCGGAGCTGGGTTCCTGGCGGAGGGAGTTGAACACAAAGGATGGGCTGTTTCCAGGGGTAAGTAAAGTCAGCTGCCCAGGTGCCTGATGTAAGTTTGTAGGAGGCCTTTGGCCCTCCAAGGGAAGCCAGGCTTCCACTGTGTGGCAGCTTGCATCTGGAAGAAATCCTGTTCCGTTCGGGATTGTAGGTGGCCGAGGCCAGGTTCCCAGCAGAGGGAGGTAGGCACAAATGATGGCCTGTTTCATGAGGAAAGTAAAGTCAGCTGCCCAAGTGCCTGATGTCAGTTTTTAGGAGGCCTTTGGTCCTCCATGGGAAGCCAAGCTTCCAGCTAGTGGCAGCTTGCATCGGGAAGAAATCCTGTTCCGTTCGGGATTGTAGGTGGCCGCGTCCAGGTGCCCGGCAGAGGGAGTTGGGCACAAAGGATGGCCTGTTTCCAGAGGTAAGGAAAGTCAGCTGCCCAGGTGCCTGATGTCAGTTTGTGGGAGGCCTTTGGCCCTCCAAGTGAAGCCACGTTTCCAGCTTGTGGCAGCTTGCATCTGGAAGAACTCCTGTTCCGTTCGGGATTGTAGGTCGCCAAAGCTGTGGGCCCGGCTGAGGGAGTTGGGCACAAAGGATGGGCTGTTTCCAGGGGTAAATAAAGTCAGCTGCCCAGGTGCCTGTTGTCAGTTTGTAGGAGGCCTTTGGCCCCTTTAAGGGAAGCTAGTCTTCCAGTTTGTGGCAGCTTGCATCGGGAAGAAATGCTGTTCCGTTCGGTATTGTAGGTGGCCGAGGCCAGGTGCCCGGCAGAGGGAGTTGGGCACAAAGGATGTCCTGTTTCCAGGGGTAAGTAAAGTCAGCTGCCCAGGTGCCTGATGTCAGTTTGTAGGAGGCCTTTGGCCCTCCAAGGGAAGCGAGTCTTTATGTTCAAGGCAGCTTGCATCGGGAAGAAATCCTGTTCCGTTCGGGATTGTAGGTGGCCGGAGCTGGGTGCCCAGCAGAGGGAGTTGGGCACAAAGGATGGCCTGTTTCCAGGGGTAAGTAAAGTCAGCTGCCCAGGTGCCTGATGTCAGTTTGTAGGAGGCCTTTGGTCCTCCAAGGGAAGCGAGTCTTTATGTTCAAGGCAGCTTGCATCGGGAAGAAATCCTGTTCCGTTCAAGATTGTCGATGGCCGAGGCCGGGTGCCCCGCAGAGGGAGTTGGGCACAAATGATGGCCTGTTTCCAGGGGTAAATAAAGTCAGCTGCCCAGGTGCCTGATGTCTGTTTGTAGGAGGCCTTTGGCCCTCCAAGGGAAGCCAGGCTTCCAGTTTTTGGCAGCTTGCATCTGGAAGAAATCCTGTTCCGTTCGGGATTGTAGGTGGCCGGAGCTGGGTGCCTGGCTGAGGGAGTTGGGCACAAAGGATGACCTGTTTCCAGGGGTAAGGAAAGTCAGCTGCCCAGGTGCCTGATGTCAGTTTGTAGGAGGCCTTTGGCCCTCCAAGTGAAGCCACGTTTCCAGCTTGTGGCAGCTTGCATCTGGAAGAACTCCTGTTCCGTTCGGGATTGTAGGTGGCCGAGGCCAGGTTCCCAGCAGAGGGAGGTAGGCACAAATGATGGCCTGTTTCATGAGGAAAGTAAAGTCAGCTGCCCAAGTGCCTGATGTCAGTTTGTAGGAGGCCTTTGGTCCTCCATGGGAAGCCAGGCTTCCAGCTAGTGGCAGCTTGCATCGGGAAGAAATGCTGTTCCGTTCGGGATTGTAGGTGACCGCGGCCAGGTGCCCGGCAGAGGGAGTTGGGCACAAAGGATGGCCTGTTTCCAGGGGTAAGTAAAGTCAGCTGCCCACGTGCCTGATGTCAGTTTGTGGGAGGCCTTTGGCCCTCCAAGTGAAGCCACGTTTCCAGCTTGTGGCAGCTTGCATCTGGAAGATCTCCTGTTCCTTTCGGGATTGTAGGTGGCCGAAGCTGTGGGCCCGACAGAAAGAGTTGGGCACAAAGGATGGGCTGTTTCCAGGGGTAAGTAAAGTCAGCATCCCAGGTGCCTGATGTCAGTTTGTAGGAGGCCTTTGGCCCTCCAAGGGAAGCTAGTCTTCCAGTTTGTGGCAGCTTGCGTCTGGAAGAAATCCTGTTCCGTTCGGGATTGTAGGTGGCCGAGGCCAGGTGCCCGGCAGAGGGAGTTGGGCACAAAGGATGTCCTGTTTCCAGGGGTAAGTAAAGTCAGCTGCCCAGGTGCCTGATGTCAGTTTGTAGGAGGCCTTTGGCCCTCCATGGGAAGCCAGGCTTCCTGCTTGTGGCAGCTTGCATCGGGAAGAAATCCTGTTCCGTTCGGGATTGTAGGTGGCCAAGGCCTGGTGCCCGGCAGAGGGAGTTGGGCACAAAGGATGGACTGTTTCCAGGGGTAAGTAAAGTCAGCTGCCCAGGTGCCTGATGTCAGTTTGTAGGCGGCCTTTGGCCCTCCAAGGGAAGCTAGTCTTTATGTTCAAGGCAGCTTGCATCTGGAAGAAATCCTGTTCCGTTCGGGATTGTAGGTGGCCGAGGCCCGTTGCCGGGCTGAGGGAGTTGGGCACAAAGGATGTCCTGTTTCCAGGGGTAAGTAAAGTCAGCTGCCCAGGTGCCTGATGTCAGTTTTTAGGAGGCCTTTGGCCCTCCAAGGGAAGCCATTCTTCCAGCTTGTGGCAGCTTGCATCTGGAAGAAATGCTGTTCCGTTCGGGATTGTAGGTGGCCGAGGCCAGGTGCCCGGCTGAGGGAGTTGGGCACAAAGGATGTCCTGTTTCCAGGGGTAAGTAAAGTCAGCTGCCCAGGTGCCTGATGTCAGTTTGTAGGAGGCCATTGGCCCTCCATGGGAAGCCAGGTTTCCAGCTTGTGGCAGCTTGCATCTGGAAGAACTCCTGTTCCGTTCCAAATTGTAGGTGGCCAAAGCTGTGGGCCCGACAGAGGGAGTTGGGCACAAAGGATGGCCTGTTTCCAGGGGTTAGTAAAGTCAGCTGCCAACGTGCCTGATGTCAGTTTGTAGGAGGCCTTTGGCCCTCCAAGGGAAGCTAGTCTTCCAGTTTGTGGCAGCTTGCATCTGGAAGAAATCCTGTTCCGTTCGGGATTGTAGGTGGCCGAGGCCAGGTGCCCGGCAGAGGGAGTTGGGCACAAACGATGGCCAGTTTCCAGGGGTAAGTAAAGTCAGCTGCCCAGGTGCCTGATGTCAGTTTGTAGGAGGCCTTTGGCCCTCCATGGGAAGCCAGGCTTCCTGCTTGTGGCAGCTTGCATCTGGAAGAAATCCTGTTTTGTTCGGGATTGTAGGAGTCCGGAGCTGGGTGCCCGGCTGAGGGAGTTGGACACAAAGGATGGCCTGTTTCCAGGGGTAAGTAAAGTCAGCTGCCCAGGTGCCTGATGTCAGTTTGTAGGAGGCCTTTGGCCCTGCATAGGAAGCCAGGCTTCCTGCTTGTGGCAGCTTGCATCTGGAAGAAATCCTGTTCCGTTCGGGATTGTAGGTGGCCAAGGCCTGGTGCCCGGCAGAGGGAGTTGGGCACAAATGATGGCCTGTTTCCAGGGGTAAGTAAAGTCAGCTGCCCAGGTGCCTGATGTCAGTTTGTAGGAGGCCTTTGGCCCTCCATGGGAAGCCAGGCTTCCAGTTTGTGGCAGCTTGCATCTGGAAGAAATCCTGTTCCGTTCGGGATTGTAGGTGGCCGAGGCCTGGTGCCCGACAGAGGGAGTTGGGCACAAAGGATGGCCTGTTTCCAGGGGTAAGTAAAGTCAGCTGCCCAGGTGCCTGATGTCAGTTTGTAGGAGGCCTTTGGCCCTCCAAGTGAAGCCACGTTTCCAGTTTGTGGCAGCTTGCATCTGGAAGAACTCCTGTTCCGTTCGGGATTGTAGGTGGCCGAAGCTGGGGGACCGGCAGAGGGAGTTGGGCACAAAGGATGGCCTGTTTCCAGAGGTAAGGAAAGTCAGCTGCCCAGGTGCCTGATGTCAGTTTGTAGGAGGCCTTTGGCCCTCCAAGGGAAGCTAGTCTTTATGTTCAAGGCAGCTTGCATCGGGAAGAAATCCTGTTCCGTTCGGGATTGTAGGTGGACGGAGCTGGGTGCCCAGCTGACGGAGTTGGGCACAAAGGATGGCCTGATTCCAGGGGTAAGTAAAGTCAGCTGCCCAGGTGCCTGATGTCAGTTTGTAGGAGGCCTTTGGCCCTCCAAGGGAAGCAAGTCTTCCTGTTCAAGGCAGCTTGCATCTGGAAGAAATCCTGTTCCGTTCGGGATTGTAGGTGGCCGGAGCTGGGTGCCCGGATGAGGGAGTTGGTCACAAAGGATGGGCTGTTTCCAGGGGTAAGTAAAGTCAGCTGCCCAGGTGCCTGATGTCAGTTTGCAGGTGGCTATTGTTCCTCCATGGAAAGCCAGGCTTCCAGCTTGTGGCAGCTTGCATCGGGAAGAAATGCTGTTCCGTTCGGGATTGTAGGTGGCCGAGGCCAGGTGCCCGGCAGAGGGAGTTGGGCACAAACGATGTCCTGTTTAGAGGGATAAGTAAAGTCAGCTGCCCACGTGCCTGATGTCAGTTTGTAGAAGGCCTTTGGCCCTCCATGGGAAGCCAGGCTTCCTGCTTGTGGCAGCTTGCATCTGGAAGAAATCCTGTTCCGTTCGGGATTGTAGGTGGCCGGAGCTGGGTGCCCGGATGAGGGAGTTGGGCACAAAGGATGGCCTGTTTCCAGGGGTAAGTAAAGTCAGCTGCCCAGGTGCCTGATGTCAGTTTGTAGGAGGCCTTTGGCCCTCCAAGGGAAGCTTGTCTTCCACTTTGTGGCAGCTTGCATCGGGAAGTAGTCCTGATCTGTTCGGGATTGCAGGTGGCCGAGGCCTGGTGCCCGGCAGAGGGAGTTGGGCAAAAAGGATGGCCTGTATCCAGGGGTAAGTAAAGTCAGCTGCCCAGGTGCCTGATGTCAGTTTGTAGGAGGCCTTTGGTCCTCCATGGGAAACCAGTCTTTCAGCTTGTGGCAGCTTGCATCTGGAAGAAATCCTGTTCCGTTCGGGATTGTAGTTGGCCGAGGCCAGGTGCCGGGAAGAGGGAGTTGGGCACAAATGATGGCCTGTTTCCAGCGGTAAGTAAAGTCAGCTGCCCAGGTGCCTGATGTCAGTTTGTAGGCGGCCTTTGGCCCTCCAAGTGAAGCCACGTTTCCTGCTTGTGGCAGCTTGCATCTGGAAGAACTCCGGTTCCGTTCGGGATTGTAGGTGGCCGAGGCCAAATGCCCGGCAGAGGGAGTTTGTCACAAATGATGGCCTGTTTCCAGGGATAAGTAAAGTCAGCTGCCCAGGTGCCTGATGTCAGTTTGTAGGAGGCCTTTGGCCCTCCAAGTGAAGCCAGGCTTCCTGCTTGTGGCAGCTTGCATCTGGAAGAAATCCTGTTCCGTTCGGGATTGTAGGTGGCCAAGGCCTGGGGCCCGGCAGAGGGAGTTGGGCACAAAGGATGGCCTGTTTCCAGGGGTAAGTAAAGTCAGCTGCCCAGGTGCCTGATGTCAGTTTGTAGGCGGCCTTTGGCCCTCCAAGTGAAGCCACGTTTCCAGCTTGTGGCAGCTTGCATCTGGAAGAACTCCGGTTCCGTTCGGGATTGTAGGTGGCCGAGGCCAAATGCCCGGCAGAGGGAGTTGGGCACAAATGATGGCCTGTTTCCAGGGATAAGTCAGCTGCCCAGGTGCCTGATGTCAATTTGTAGGCGGCCATTGGCCCTCCATAGGAAGCCAGGCTTCCTGCTTGTGGCAGCTTGCATCGGGAAGAAATCCTGTTCCGTTCGGGATTGTAGGTGGCCAAGGCCTGGTGCCCGGCAGAGGGAGTTGGGCACAAAGGATGGCCTGTTTCCACGGGTAAGTAAAGTCAGCTGCCCACGTGCCTGATGTCAGTTTGTAGGAGGCCTTTGGCCCTCCATGGGAAGCCAGGCTTCCTGCTTGTGGCAGCTTGCATCTGGAAGAAATCCTGTTCCGTTCGGGATTGTAGGAGTCCAGAGCTGGGTGCCCGGCTGAGGGAGTTGGACACAAAGGATGGGCTGTTTCCACGGGTAAGTAAAGTCAGCTGCCCAGGTGCCTGATGTCAGTTTGTAGGAGGCCTTTGGCCCTCCATGGGAAGCCAGGTTTCCTGCTTGTGGCAGCTTGCATCTGGAAGAAATCCTGTTCCGTTCGGGATTGTAGGTGGCCAAGGCCTGGTGCCCGGCAGTGGGAGTTGGGCACAAATGATGGCCTGTTTCCTGGGGTAAGTAAAGTCAGCTGCCCAGGTGCCTGATGTAAGTTTCTAGGAGGCCTTTGGTCCTCCATGGGAAGCCAGGCTTCCAGTTTGTGGCAGCTTGCATCTGGAACAAATCCTGTTCCGTTCTGGATTGTAGGTGGCCGAGGCCAGTTGCCGGGCTGAGGGAGTTGGGCACAAAGGATGGCCTGTTTCCTGGGGTAAGTAAAGTCAGCTGCCCAGGTGCCTGATGTCAGTTTCTAGGAGGCCTTTGGCCCTCCATGGGAAGCCAGGCTTCCTGCTTGTGGCAGCTTGCATCTGGAAGAAATCCTGTTCCGTTCGGGATTGTAGGAGTCCGGAGCTGGGTGCCCGGCTGAGGGAGTTGGACACAAAGGATGGCCTGTTTCCAGGGGTAAGTAAAGTCAGCTGCCCACGTGCCTGATGTCAGTTTGTAGGAGGCCTTTGGCCCTGCATAGGAAGCCAGGCTTCCTGCTTGTGGCAGCTTGCATCTGGAAGAAATCCTGTTCCGTTCGGGATTGTAGGTGGCCAAGGCCTGGTGCCCGGCAGAGGGAGTTGGGCACAAATGATGGCCTGTTTCCAGGGGTAAGTAAAGTCAGCTCCCCAGGTGCCTGATGTCAGTTTCTAGGAGGCCTTTGGCCCTCCATGGGAAGCCAGGCTTCCAGTTTGTGGCAGCTTGCATCTGGAAGAAATCCTGTTCCGTTCGGGATTGTAGGTGGCCGAGGCCAGGTGCCGGGAAGAGGGAGTTGGGCACAAAGGATGGCCTGTTTCCAGGGGTAAGTAAAGTCAGCTGCCCAGGTGCCTGATGTCAGTTTGTAGGCGGCCTTTGGCCCTCCAAGTGAAGCCAAGTTTCCTGCTTGTGGCAGCTTGCATCTGGAAGAACTCCTGTTCCGTTCGGGATTGTAGGTGGCCGAGGCCAAATGCCCGGCAGAGGGAGTTGGGCACAAAGGATGGCCTGTTTCCAGGGGTAAGTAAAGTCAGCTGCCCAGGTGCCTGATGTCAGTTTGTAGGAGGCCTTTGGCCCTCCAAGTGAAGCCGCGTTTCCAGTTTGTGGCAGCTTGCATCTGGAAGAACTCCTGTTCCGTTCGGGATTGTAGGTGGCTGAAGCTGGGGGACCGGCAGAGGGAGTTGGGCACAAAGGATGGCCTGTTTCCAGAGGTAAGGAAAGTCAGCTGCCCAGGTGCCTGATGTCAGTTTGTAGGAGGCCTTTGGCCCTCCAAGGGAAGCTAGTCTTTATGTTCAAGGCAGCTTGCATCGGGAAGAAATCCTGTTCCGTTCGGGATTGTAGGTGGACGGAGCTGGGTGCCCACCTGACGGAGTTGGGCACAAAGGATGGCCTGATTCCAGGGGTAAGTAAAGTCAGCTGCCCAGGTGCCTGATGTCAGTTTGTAGGAGGCCTTTGGCCCTCCAAGGGAAGCAAGTCTTCCTGTTCAAGGCAGCTTGCAACTGGAAGAACTCCGGTTCCGTTCGGGATTGTAGGTGGCCGAGGCCCGGTGCCAGGCAGAGGGAGTTGGACACAAAGGATGGGCTGTTTCCAGGGGTAAGTAAAGTCAGCTGCCCAGGTGCCTGATGTCAGTTTGCAGGTGGCTATTGGTCCTCCATGGAAAGCCAGGCTTCCAGATTGTGGCAGCTTGCATCGGGAAGTAATCCTGATCTGTTCGGGATTGCAGGTGGCCGAGGCCTGGTGCCCGGCAGAGGGAGTTGGGCACAAAGGATGGCCTGTATCCAGGGGGAAGTAAAGTCAGCTGCCCAGGTGCCTGATGTCAGTTTGTAGGAGGCCTTTGGTCCTCCATGGGAAACCAGTCTTTCAGCTTGTGGCAGCTTGCATCTGGAAGAAATCCTGTTCCGTTCGGGATTGTAGGTGGCCGAGGCCAGGTGCCCGCCAGAGGGAGTTGGGCACAAAGGATGGGCTGTTTCCAGGGGTAAGTAAAGTCAGCTGCCCAGTTTCCTGATGTCAGTTTGTAGGCAACCTTTGGCCCTCCAAGTGAAGCCACGTTTCCAGCTTGTGGCAGCTTGCATCTGGAAGAACTCCGGTTCCGTTCGGGATTGTAGGTGGCCGAGGCCAAATGCCCGGCAGAGGGAGTTGGGCACAAAGGATGGCCTGTTTCCAGGGATAAGTCAGCTGCCCAGGTGCCTGATGTCAGTTTGTAGGAGGCCTTTGGCCCTCCATAGGAAGCCAGGCTTCCTGCTTGTGGCAGCTTGCATCTGGAAGAAATCCTGTTCCGTTCGGGATTGTAGGTGGCCAAGGCCTGGTGCCCGGCAGAGGGATTTGGGCACAAATGATGGCCTGTTTCCAGGGGTAAGTAAAGTCAGCTGCCCAGGTGCCTGATGTCAGTTTGTAGGAGGCCTTTGGCCCTCCATGGGAAGCCAGGCTTCCTGCTTGTGGCAGCTTGCATCTGGAAGAAATCCTGTTCCGTTCGGGATTGTAGGAGTCCAGAGCTGGGTGCCCGGCTGAGGGAGTTGGACACAAAGGATGGGCTGTTTCCAGGGGTAAGTAAAGTCAGCTGCCCAGGTGCCTGATGTCAGTTTGTAGGAGGCCTTTGGCCCTCCATGGGAAGCCAGGTTTCCTGCTTGTGGCAGCTTGCATCTGGAAGAAATCCTGTTCCGTTCGGGATTGTAGGTGGCCAAGGCCTGGTGCCCGGCAGTGGGAGTTGGGCACAAATGATGGCCTGTTTCCTGGGGTAAGTAAAGTCAGCTGCCCAGGTGCCTGATGTAAGTTTGTAGGAGGCCTTTGGCCCTCCATGGGAAGCCAGGCTTCCAGTTTGTGGCAGCTTGCATCTGGAAAAAATCCTGTTCCGTTCTGGATTGTAGGTGGCCGAGGCCAGTTGCCGGGCTGAGGGAGTTGGGCACAAAGGATGGCCTGTTTCCTGGGGTAAGTAAAGTCAGCTGCCCAGGTGCCTGATGTCAGTTTCTAGGAGGCCTTTGGCCCTCCATGGGAAGCCAGGCTTCCTGCTTGTGGCAGCTTGCATCTGGAAGAAATCCTGTTTTGTTCGGGATTGTAGGAGTCCGGAGCTGGGTGCCCGGCTGAGGGAGTTGGACACAAAGGATGGCCTGTTTCCAGGGGTAAGTAAAGTCAGCTGCCCAGGTGCCTGATGTCAGTTTGTAGGAGGCCTTTGGCCCTGCATAGGAAGCC
Organism: Chamaea fasciata; assembly: GCF_029207755.1. Lineage (NCBI taxonomy): Eukaryota > Metazoa > Chordata > Aves > Passeriformes > Sylviidae > Chamaea > Chamaea fasciata. The sequence goes on along the minus strand of NW_027094308.1, from coordinate 101,526 downwards.
AGGCTTCCTGCTTGTGGCAGCTTGCATCTGGAAGAAATCCTGTTCCGTTCGGGATTGTAGGTGGCCAAGGCCTGGTGCCCGGCAGAGGGAGTTGGGCACAAAGGATGGCCTGTTTCCAGGGGTAAGTAAAGTCAGCTCCCCAGGTGCCTGATGTCAGTTTGTAGGAGGCCTTTGGCCCTCCATGGGAAGCCAGGCTTCCAGTTTGTGGCAGCTTGCGTCTGGAAGAAATCCTGTTCCGTTCGGGATTGTAGGTGGCCGAGGCCTGGTGCCCGACAGAGGGAGTTGGGCACAAAGGATGGCCTGTTTCCAGGGGTACGTAAAGTCAGCTGCCCAGGTGCCTGATGTCAGTTTGTAGGAGGCCTTTGGCCCTCCAAGTGAAGCCACGTTTCCAGTTTGTGGCAGCTTGCATCTGGAAGAACTCCTGTTCCGTTCGGGATTGTAGGTGGCCGAAGCTGGGGGACCGCCAGAGGGAGTTGGGCACAAAGGATGGACTGTTTCCAGAGGTAAGGAAAGTCAGCTGCCCAGGTGCCTGATGTCAGTTTGTAGGAGGCCTTTGGCCCTCCAAGGGAAGCTAGTCTTTATGTTCAAGGCAGCTTGCATCGGGAAGAAATCCTGTTCCGTTCGGGATTGTAGGTGGACGGAGCTGGGTGCCCAGCTGACGGAGTTGGGCACAAAGGATGGCCTGATTCCAGGGGTAAGTAAAGTCAGCTGCCCAGGTGCCTGATGTCAGTTTGTAGGAGGCCTTTGGCCCTCCAAGGGAAGCAAGTCTTCCTGTTCAAGGCAGCTTGCATCTGGAAGAAATCCTGTTCCGTTCGGGATTGTAGGTGGCCGGAGCTGGGTGCCCGGATGAGGGAGTTGGTCACAAAGGATGGGCTGTTTCCAGGGGTAAGTAAAGTCAGCTGCCCAGGTGCCTGATGTCAGTTTGCAGGTGGCTATTGTTCCTCCATGGGAAGCCAGGCTTCCTGCTTGTGGCAGCTTGCATCTGGAAGAAATCCTGTTCCGTTCGGGATTGTAGGTGGCCGGAGCTGGGTGCCCGGATGAGGGAGTTGGGCACAAAGGATGGCCTGTTTCCAGGGGTAAGTAAAGTCAGCTGCCCAGGTGCCTGATGTCAGTTTGTAGGAGGCCTTTGGCCCTCCAAGGGAAGCTTGTCTTCCACTTTGTGGCAGCTTGCATCGGGAAGTAGTCCTGATCTGTTCGGGATTGCAGGTGGCCGAGGCCTGGTGCCCGGCAGAGGGAGTTGGGCAAAAAGGATGGCCTGTATCCAGGGGTAAGTAAAGTCAGCTGCCCAGGTGCCTGATGTCAGTTTGTAGGAGGCCTTTGGTCCTCCATGGGAAACCAGTCTTTCAGCTTGTGGCAGCTTGCATCTGGAAGAAATCCTGTTCCGTTCGGGATTGTAGTTGGCCGAGGCCAGGTGCCGGGAAGAGGGAGTTGGGCACAAATGATGGCCTGTTTCCAGGGGTAAGTAAAGTCAGCTGCCCAGGTGCCTGATGTCAGTTTGTAGGCGGCCTTTGGCCCTCCAAGTGAAGCCACGTTTCCTGCTTGTGGCAGCTTGCATCTGGAAGAACTCCGGTTCCGTTCGGGATTGTAGGTGGCCGAGGCCAAATGCCCGGCAGAGGGAGTTTGTCACAAATGATGGCCTGTTTCCAGGGATAAGTAAAGTCAGCTGCCCAGGTGCCTGATGTCAGTTTGTAGGAGGCCTTTGGCCCTCCAAGTGAAGCCAGGCTTCCTGCATGTGGCAGCTTGCATCTGGAAGAAATCCTGTTCCGTTCGGGATTGTAGGTGGCCAAGGCCTGGGGCCCGGCAGAGGGAGTTGGGCACAAAGGATGGCCTGTTTCCAAGGGTAAGTAAAGTCAGCTGCCCAGGTGCCTGATGTCAGTTTGTAGGAGGCCTTTGGCCCTCCAAGGAAAGCTAGTCTTTATGTTCAAAGCAGCTTGCATCGGGAAGAAATCCTGTTCCGTTCGGGATTGTAGGTGGCCGGAGCTGGGTGCCCGACAGAGGGAGTTGGGCACAAAGGATGGGCTGTTTCCAGGGGTAAGTAAAGTCAGCTGCCCAGGTGCCTGATGTCAGTTTGTAGGAGGCCTTTGGTCCTCCACGGGAAACCAGTCTTCCAGCTTGTGGCAGCTTGCATCTGGAAGAAATCCTGTTCCGTTCGGGATTGTAGGTGGCCGAGGCCGGGTGCCCGGCAGAGGGAGTTGGGCACAAACGATGTCCTGTTTAGAGCGATAAGTATAGTCAGCTGCCCACGTGCCTGATGTCAGTTTGTAGGAGGCCTTTGGCCCTCCATGGGAAGCCAGGCTTCCTGCTTGTGGCAGCTTGCATCTGGAAGAAATGCTGTTCCGTTCGGGATTGTCGGAGTCCTGAGCTGGGTGCCCGGCTGAGGGAGTTGGACACAAAGGTAGGGCTGTTTCCAGGGGTAAGTAAAGTCATCTGCCCAGGTGTTTGATGTCAGTTTGTAGGAGGCCTTTGGCCCTCCATGGGAAACCAGTCTTTCAGCTTGTGGCAGCTTGCATCTGGAAGAAATCCTGTTCCGTTCGGGATTGTAGTTGGCCGAGGCCAGGTGCCGGGAAGAGGGAGTTGGGCACAAATGATGGCCTGTTTCCAGGGGTAAGTAAAGTCAGCTGCCCAGGTGCCTGATGTCAGTTTGTAGGCGGCCTTTGGCCCTCCAAGTGAAGCCACGTTTCCTGCTTGTGGCAGCTTGCATCTGGAAGAACTCCGGTTCCGTTCGGGATTGTAGGTGGCCGAGGCCAAATGCCCGGCAGAGGGAGTTTGTCACAAATGATGGCCTGTTTCCAGGGATAAGTAAAGTCAGCTGCCCAGGTGCCTGATGTCAGTTTGTAGGAGGCCTTTGGCCCTCCAAGTGAAGCCAGGCTTCCTGCTTGTGGCAGCTTGCATCTGGAAGAAATCCTGTTCCGTTCGGGATTGTAGGTGGCCAAGGCCTGGGGCCCGGCAGAGGGAGTTGGGCACAAAGGATGGCCTGTTTCCAGGGGTAAGTAAAGTCAGCTGCCCAGGTGCCTGATGTCAGTTTGTAGGAGGCCTTTGGCCCTCCAAGGAAAGCTAGTCTTTATGTTCAAAGCAGCTTGCATCGGGAAGAAATCCTGTTCCGTTCGGGATTGTAGGTGGCCGGAGCTGGGTGCCCGACAGAGGGAGTTGGGCACAAAGGATGGGCTGTTTCCAGGGGTAAGTAAAGTCAGCTGCCCAGGTGCCTGATGTCAGTTTGTAGGAGGCCTTTGGTCCTCCACGGGAAACCAGTCTTCCAGCTTGTGGCAGCTTGCATCTGGAAGAAATCCTGTTCCGTTCGGGATTGTAGGTGGCCGAGGCCGGGTGCCCGGCAGAGGGAGTTGGGCACAAACGATGTCCTGTTTAGAGCGATAAGTATAGTCAGCTGCCCACGTGCCTGATGTCAGTTTGTAGGGGGCCTTTGGCCCTCCATGGGAAGCCAGGCTTCCTGCTTGTGGCAGCTTGCATCTGGAAGAAATGCTGTTCCGTTCGGGATTGTCGGAGTCCTGAGCTGGGTGCCCGGCTGAGGGAGTTGGACACAAAGGTTGGGCTGTTTCCACGGGTAAGTAAAGTCATCTGCCCAGGTGTTTGATGTCAGTTTGTAGGAGGCCTTTGGCCCTCCATGGGAAGCCAGGTTTCCTGCTTGTGGCAGCTTGCATCTGGAAGAAATCCTGTTCCGTTCGGGATTGTAGGTGGCCGGAGCTGGGTGCCCGGATGAGGGAGTGTGACACAAAGGATGGGCTGTTTCCAGGGGTAAGTAAAGTCAGCTGCCCAGGTGCCTGATGTCAGTTTGCAGGTGGCTATTGGTCCTCCATGGAAAGCCAGGCTTCCAGCTTGTGGCAGCTTGCATCGGGAAGTAATCCTGATCTGTTCGGGATTGCAGGTGGCCGAGGCCTGGTGCCCGGCAGAGGGAGTTGGGCACAAAGGATGGCCTGTATCCAGGGGTAAGTAAAGTCAGCTGCCCAGGTGCCTGATGTCAGTTTGTAGGAGGCCTTTGGTCCTCCATGGGAAACCAGTCTTTCAGCTTGTGGCAGCTTGCATCTGGAAGAAATCCTGTTCCGTTCGGGATTGTAGGTGGCCGAGGCCAGGTGCCCGCCAGAGGGAGTTGGGCACAAAGGATGGCCTGTTTCCAGGGGTAAGTAAAGTCAGCTGCCCAGGTGCCTGATGTCAGTTTGTAGGCGGCCTTTGGCCCTCCAAGTGAAGCCACGTTTCCAGCTTGTGGCAGCTTGCATCTGGAAGAACTCCGGTTCCGTTCGGGATTGTAGGTGGCCGAGGCCAAATGCCCGGCAAAGGGAGTTGGGCACAAAGGATGGCCTGTTTCCAGGGATAAGTCAGCTGCCCAGGTGCCTGATGTCAGTTTGTAGGCGGCCATTGGCCCTCCATAGGAAGCCAGGCTTCCTGCTTGTGGCAGCTTGCATCTGGAAGAAATCCTGTTCCGTTCGGGATTGTAGGTGGTCAAGGCCTGGTGCCCGGCAGAGGGAGTTGGGCACAAAGGATGGCCTGTTTCCACGGGTAAGTAAAGTCAGCTGCCCACGTGCCTGATGTCAGTTTGTAGGAGGCCTTTGGCCCTCCATGGGAAGCCAGGCTTCCTGCTTGTGGCAGCTTGCATCTGGAAGAAATCCTGTTCCGTTCGGGATTGTAGGAGTCCAGAGCTGGGTGCCCGGCTGAGGGAGTTGGACACAAAGGATGGGCTGTTTCCAGGGGTAAGTAAAGTCAGCTGCCCAGGTGCCTGATGTCAGTTTGTAGGAGGCCTTTGGCCCTCCATGGGAAGCCAGGTTTCCTGCTTGTGGCAGCTTGCATCTGGAAGAAATCCTGTTCCGTTCGGGATTGTAGGTGGCCAAGGCCTGGTGCCCGGCAGTGGGAGTTGGGCACAAATGATGGCCTGTTTCCTGGGGTAAGTAAAGTCAGCTGCCCAGGTGCCTGATGTAAGTTTCTAGGAGGCCTTTGGCCCTCCATGGGAAGCCAGGCTTCCAGTTTGTGGCAGCTTGCATCTGGAACAAATCCTGTTCCGTTCTGGATTGTAGGTGGCCGAGGCCAGTTGCCGGGCTGAGGGAGTTGGGCACAAAGGATGGCCTGTTTCCTGGGGTAAGTAAAGTCAGCTGCCCAGGTGCCTGATGTCAGTTTCTAGGAGGCCTTTGGCCCTCCATGGGAAGCCAGGCTTCCTGCTTGTGGCAGCTTGCATCTGGAAGAAATCCTGTTTTGTTCGGGATTGTAGGAGTCCGGAGCTGGGTGCCCGGCTGAGGGAGTTGGACACAAAGGATGGCCTGTTTCCAGGGGTAAGTAAAGTCAGCTGCCCACGTGCCTGATGTCAGTTTGTAGGAGGCCTTTGGCCCTGCATAGGAAGCCAGGCTTCCTGCTTGTGGCAGCTTGCATCTGGAAGAAATCCTGTTCCGTTCGGGATTGTAGGTGGCCAAGGCCTGGTGCCCGGCAGAGGGAGTTGGGCACAAATGATGGCCTGTTTCCAGGGGTAAGTAAAGTCAGCTCCCCAGGTGCCTGATGTCAGTTTCTAGGAGGCCTTTGGCCCTCCATGGGAAGCCAGGCTTCCAGTTTGTGGCAGCTTGCATCTGGAAGAAATCCTGTTCCGTTCGGGATTGTAGGTGGCCGAGGCCAGGTGCCGGGAAGAGGGAGTTGGGCACAAAGGATGGCCTGTTTCCAGGGGTAAGTAAAGTCAGCTGCCCAGGTGCCTGATGTCAGTTTGTAGGCGGCCTTTGGCCCTCCAAGTGAAGCCAAGTTTCCTGCTTGTGGCAGCTTGCATCTGGAAGAACTCCGGTTCCGTTCGGGATTGTAGGTGGCCGAGGCCAAATGCCCGGCAGAGGGAGTTGGGCACAAAGGATGGCCTGTTTCCAGGGGTAAGTAAAGTCAGCTGCCCAGGTGCCTGATGTCAGTTTGTAGGAGGCCTTTGGCCCTCCAAGTGAAGCCACGTTTCCAGTTTGTGGCAGCTTGCATCTGGAAGAACTCCTGTTCCGTTCGGGATTGTAGGTGGCCGAAGCTGGGGGACCGGCAGAGGGATTTGGGCACAAAGGATGGCCTGTTTCCAGAGGTAAGGAAAGTCAGCTGCCCAGGTGCCTGATGTCAGTTTGTAGGAGGCCTTTGGCCCTCCAAGGGAAGCTAGTCTTTATGTTCAAGGCAGCTTGCATCGGGAAGAAATCCTGTTCCGTTCGGGATTGTAGGTGGACGGAGCTGGGTGCCCAGCTGACGGAGTTGGGCACAAAGGATGGCCTGATTCCAGGGGTAAGTAAAGTCAGCTGCCCACGTGCCTGATGTCAGTTTGCAGGTGGCTATTGTTCCTCCATGGAAAGCCAGGCTTCCAGCTTGTGGCAGCTTGCATCGGGAAGTAATCCTGATCTGTTCGGTATTGCAGGTGGCCGAGGCCTGGTGCCCGGCAGAGGGAGTTGGGCACAAAGGATGGCCTGTATCCAGGGGTAAGTAAAGTCAGCTGCCCAGGTGCCTGATGTCAGTTTGTAGGAGGCCTTTGGTCCTCCATGGGAAACCAGTCTTTCAGCTTGTGGCAGCTTGCATCTGGAAGAAATCCTGTTCCGTTCGGGATTGTAGGTGGCAGAGGCCAGGTGCCCGGCAGAGGGAGTTGGGCACAAAGGATGGCCTGTTTCCTGGGGTAAGTAAAGTCAGCTGCCCAGGTGCCTGATGTCAGTTTCTAGGAGGCCTTTGGCCCTCCATGGGAAGCCAGGCTTCCTGCTTGTGGCAGCTTGCATCTGGAAGAAATCCTGTTTTGTTCGGGATTGTAGGAGTCCGGAGCTGGGTGCCCGGCTGAGGGAGTTGGACACAAAGGATGGCCTGTTTCCAGGGGTAAGTAAAGTCAGCTGCCCACGTGCCTGATGTCAGTTTGTAGGAGGCCTTTGGCCCTGCATAGGAAGCCAGGCTTCCTGCTTGTGGCAGCTTGCATCTGGAAGAAATCCTGTTCCGTTCGGGATTGTAGGTGGCCAAGGCCTGGTGCCCGGCAGAGGGAGTTGGGCACAAATGATGGCCTGTTTCCAGGGGTAAGTAAAGTCAGCTCCCCAGGTGCCTGATGTCAGTTTCTAGGAGGCCTTTGGCCCTCCATGGGAAGCCAGGCTTCCAGTTTGTGGCAGCTTGCATCTGGAAGAAATCCTGTTCCGTTCGGGATTGTAGGTGGCCGAGGCCAGGTGCCGGGAAGAGGGAGTTGGGCACAAAGGATGGCCTGTTTCCAGGGGTAAGTAAAGTCAGCTGCCCAGGTGCCTGATGTCAGTTTGTAGGCGGCATTTGGCCCTCCAAGTGAAGCCAAGTTTCCTGCTTGTGGCAGCTTGCATCTGGAAGAACTCCGGTTCCGTTCGGGATTGTAGGTGGCCGAGGCCAAATGCCCGGCAGAGGGAGTTGGGCACAAAGGATGGCCTGTTTCCAGGGGTAAGTAAAGTCAGCTGCCCAGGTGCCTGATGTCAGTTTGTAGGAGGCCTTTGGCCCTCCAAGTGAAGCCACGTTTCCAGTTTGTGGCAGCTTGCATCTGGAAGAACTCCTGTTCCGTTCGGGATTGTAGGTGGCTGAAGCTGGGGGACCGGCAGAGGGAGTTGGGCACAAAGGATGGCCTGTTTCCAGAGGTAAGGAAAGTCAGCTGCCCAGGTGCCTGATGTCAGTTTGTAGGAGGCCTTTGGCCCTCCAAGGGAAGCTAGTCTTTATGTTCAAGGCAGCTTGCATCGGGAAGAAATCCTGTTCCGTTCGGGATTGTAGGTGGACGGAGCTGGGTGCCCAGCTGACGGAGTTGGGCACAAAGGATGGCCTGATTCCAGGGGTAAGTAAAGTCAGCTGCCCAGGTGCCTGATGTCAGTTTGTAGGAGGCCTTTGGCCCTCCAAGGGAAGCAAGTCTTCCTGTTCAAGGCAGCTTGCAACTGGAAGAACTCCGGTTCCGTTCGGGATTGTAGGTGGCCGAGGCCCGGTGCCAGGCAGAGGGAGTTGGACACAAAGGATGGGCTGTTTCCAGGGGTAAGTAAAGTCAGCTGCCCAGGTGCCTGATGTCAGTTTGCAGGTGGCTATTGGTCCTCCATGGAAAGCCAGGCTTCCAGATTGTGGCAGCTTGCATCGGGAAGTAATCCTGATCTGTTCGGGATTGCAGGTGGCCGAGGCCTGGTGCCCGGCAGAGGGAGTTGGGCACAAAGGATGGCCTGTATCCAGGGGGAAGTAAAGTCAGCTGCCCAGGTGCCTGATGTCAGTTTGTAGGAGGCCTTTGGTCCTCCATGGGAAACCAGTCTTTCAGCTTGTGGCAGCTTGCATCTGGAAGAAATCCTGTTCCGTTCGGGACTGTAGGTGGCCGAGGCCAGGTGCCCGGCAGAGGGAGTTGGGCACAAAGGATGGGCTGTTTCCAGGGGTAAGTAAAGTCAGCTGCCCAGTTTCCTGATGTCAGTTTGTAGGCAACCTTTGGCCCTCCAAGTGAAGCCACGTTTCCAGCTTGTGGCAGCTTGCATCTGGAAGAACTCCGGTTCCGTTCGGGATTGTAGGTGGCCGAGGCCAAATGCCCGGCAGAGGTAGTTGGGCACAAAGGATGGCCTGTTTCCAGGGATAAGTCAGCTGCCCAGGTGCCTGATGTCAGTTTGTAGGAGGCCTTTGGCCCTCCATAGGAAGCCAGGCTTCCTGCTTGTGGCAGCTTGCATCTGGAAGAAATCCTGTTCCGTTCGGGATTGTAGGTGGCCAAGGCCTGGTGCCCGGCAGAGCGATTTGGGCACAATGGATGGCCTGTTTCCAGGGGTAAGTAAAGTCAGCTGCCCAGGTGCCTGATGTCAGTTTGTAGGAGGCCTTTGGCCCTCCATGGGAAGCCAGGCTTCCTGCTTGTGGCAGCTTGCATCTGGAAGAAATCCTGTTCCGTTCGGGATTGTAGGAGTCCAGAGCTGGGTGCCCGGCTGAGGGAGTTGGACACAAAGGATGGGCTGTTTCCAGGGGTAAGTAAAGTCAGCTGCCCAGGTGCCTGATGTCAGTTTGTAGGAGGCCTTTGGCCCTCCATGGGAAGCCAGGTTTCCTGCTTGTGGCAGCTTGCATCTGGAAGAAATCCTGTTCCGTTCGGGATTGTAGGTGGCCAAGGCCTGGTGCCCGGCAGTGGGAGTTGGGCACAAATGATGGCCTGTTTCCTGGGGTAAGTAAAGTCAGCTGCCCAGGTGCCTGATGTAAGTTTGTAGGAGGCCTTTGGCCCTCCATGGGAAGCCAGGCTTCCAGTTTGTGGCAGCTTGCATCTGGAAAAAATCCTGTTCCGTTCTGGATTGTAGGTGGCCGAGGCCAGTTGCCGGGCTGAGGGAGTTGGGCACAAAGGATGGCCTGTTTCCTGGGGTAAGTAAAGTCAGCTGCCCAGGTGCCTGATGTCAGTTTCTAGGAGGCCTTTGGCCCTCCATGGGAAGCCAGGCTTCCTGCTTGTGGCAGCTTGCATCTGGAAGAAATCCTGTTCCGTTCGGGATTGTAGGTGGCCGAGGCCGGGTGCCCGGCAGAGGGAGTTGGGCACAAACGATGTCCTGTTTAGAGCCATAAGTATAGTCAGCTGCCCACGTGCCTGATGTCAGTTTGTAGGAGGCCTTTGGCCCTCCATGGGAAGCCAGGCTTCCTGCTTGTGGCAGCTTGCATCTGGAAGAAATGCTGTTCCGTTCGGGATTGTCGGAGTCCTGAGCTGGGTGCCCGGCTGAGGGAGTTGGACACAAAGGTTGGGCTGTTTCCAGGGGTAAGTAAACTCATCTGCCCAGGTGTTTGATGTCAGTTTGTAGGAGGCCTTTGGCCCTCCATGGGAAGCCAGGTTTCCTGCTTGTGGCAGCTTGCATCTGGAAGAAATCCTGTTCCGTTCGGGATTGTAGGTGGCCGGAGCTGGGTGCCCGGATGAGGGAGTGTGACACAAAGGATGGCCTGTTTCCAGGGGTACGTAAAGTCAGCTGCCCAGGTGCCTGATGTCAGTTTGTAGGAGGCCTTTGGCCCTCCAAGTGAAGCCACGTTTCCAGTTTGTGGCAGCTTGCATCTGGAAGAACTCCTGTTCCGTTCGGGATTGTAGGTGGCCGAAGCTGGGGGACCGGCAGAGGGAGTTGGGCACAAAGGATGGCCTGTTTCCAGAGGTAAGGAAAGTCAGCTGCCCAGGTGCCTGATGTCAGTTTGTAGGAGGCCTTTGGCCCTCCAAGGGAAGCTAGTCTTTATGTTCAAGGCAGCTTGCATCGGGAAGAAATCCTGTTCCGTTCGGGATTGTAGGTGGACGGAGCTGGGTGCCCAGCTGACGGAGTTGGGCACAAAGGATGGCCTGATTCAAGGGGTAAGTAAAGTCAGCTGCCCAGGTGCCTGATGTCAGTTTGTAGGAGGCCTTTGGCCCTCCAAGGGAAGCAAGTCTTCCTGTTCAAGGCAGCTTGCATCTGGAAGAAATCCTGTTCCGTTCGGGATTGTAGGTGGCCGGAGCTGGGTGCCCGGATGAGGGAGTTGGTCACAAAGGATGGGCTGTTTCCAGGGGTAAGTAAAGTCAGCTGCCCAGGTGCCTGATGTCAGTTTGCAGGTGGCTATTGTTCCTCCATGGAAAGCCAGGCTTCCAGCTTGTGGCAGCTTGCATCGGGAAGAAATGCTGTTCCGTTCGGGATTGTAGGTGGCCGAGGCCTGGTGCCCGGCAGAGGGAGTTGGGCACAAAGGATGGCCTGTTTAGAGGGATAAGTAAAGTCAGCTGCCCACGTGCCTGATGTCAGTTTGTAGAAGGCCTTTGGCCCTCCATGGGAAGCCAGGCTTCCTGCTTGTGGCAGCTTGCATCTGGAAGAAATCCTGTTCCGTTCGGGATTGTAGGTGGCCGGAGCTGGGTGCCCGGATGAGGGAGTTGGGCACAAAGGATGGCCTGTATCCAGGGGTAAGTAAAGTCAGCTGCCCAGGTGCCTGATGTCAGTTTGTAGGAGGCCTTTGGTCCTCCATGGGAAACCAGTCTTTCAGCTTGTGGCAGCTTGCATCTGGAAGAAATCCTGTTCCGTTCGGGATTGTAGTTGGCCGAGGCCAGGTGCCGGGAAGAGGGAGTTGGGCACAAATGATGGCCTGTTTCCAGGGGTAAGTAAAGTCAGCTGCCCAGGTGCCTGATGTCAGTTTGTAGGCGGCCTTTGGCCCTCCAAGTGAAGCCACGTTTCCTGCTTGTGGCAGCTTGCATCTGGAAGAACTCCGGTTCCGTTCGGGATTGTAGGTGGCCGAGGCCAAATGCCCGGCAGAGGGAGTTTGTCACAAATGATGGCCTGTTTCCAGGGATAAGTAAAGTCAGCTGCCCAGGTGCCTGATGTCAGTTTGTAGGAGGCCTTTGGCCCTCCAAGGAAAGCTAGTCTTTATGTTCAAAGCAGCTTGCATCGGGAAGAAATCCTGTTCCGTTCGGGATTGTAGGTGGCCGGAGCTGGGTGCCCGACAGAGGGAGTTGGGCACAAAGGATGGGCTGTTTCCAGGGGTAAGTAAAGTCAGCTGCCCAGGTGCCTGATGTCAGTTTGTAGGAGGCCTTTGGTCCTCCACGGGAAACCAGTCTTCCAGCTTGTGGCAGCTTGCATCTGGAAGAAATCCTGTTCCGTTCGGGATTGTAGGTGGCCGAGGCCGGGTGCCCGGCAGAGGGAGTTGGGCACAATCGATGTCCTGTTTAGAGCGATAAGTATAGTCAGCTGCCCACGTGCCTGATGTCAGTTTGTAGGAGGCCTTTGGCCCTCCATGGGAAGCCAGGCTTCCTGCTTGTGGCAGCTTGCATCTGGAAGAAATGCTGTTCCGTTCGGGATTGTCGGAGTCCTGAGCTGGGTGCCCGGCTGAGGGAGTTGGACACAAAGGTTGGGCTGTTTCCAGGGGTAAGTAAAGTCATCTGCCCAGGTGTTTGATGTCAGTTTGTAGGAGGCCTTTGGCCCTCCATGGGATGACAGGCTTTCAGCTTGTGGCAGCTTGCATCTGGAAGAAATCCTGTTCCGTTCGGGATTGTAGTTGGCCGAGGCCAGGTGCCGGGAAGAGGGAGTTGGGCACAAATGATGGCCTGTTTCCAGGGGTAAGTAAAGTCAGCTGCCCAGGTGCCTGATGTCAGTTTGTAGGCGGCCTTTGGCCCTCCAAGTGAAGCCACGTTTCCTGCTTGTGGCAGCTTGCATCTGGAAGAACTCCGGTTCCGTTCGGGATTGTAGGTGGCCGAGGCCAAATGCCCGGCAGAGGGAGTTTGTCACAAATGATGGCCTGTTTCCAGGGATAAGTAAAGTCAGCTGCCCAGGTGCCTGATGTCAGTTTGTAGGAGGCCTTTGGCCCTCCAAGTGAAGCCAGGCTTCCTGCTTGTGGCAGCTTGCATCTGGAAGAAATCCTGTTCCGTTCGGGATTGTAGGTGGCCAAGGCCTGGGGCCCGGCAGAGGGAGTTGGGCACAAAGGATGGCCTGTTTCCAGGGGTAAGTAAAGTCAGCTGCCCAGGTGCCTGATGTCAGTTTGTAGGAGGCCTTTGGCCCTCCAAGGAAAGCTAGTCTTTATGTTCAAAGCAGCTTGCATCGGGAAGAAATCCTGTTCCGTTCGGGATTGTAGGTGGCCGGAGCTGGGTGCCCGACAGAGGGAGTTGGGCACAAAGGATGGGCTGTTTCCAGGGGTAAGTAAAGTCAGCTGCCCAGGTGCCTGATGTCAGTTTGTAGGAGGCCTTTGGCCCTCCATGGGAAGCCAGGTTTCCTGCTTGTGGCAGCTTGCATCTGGAAGAAATCCTGTTCCGTTCGGGATTGTAGGTGGCCAAGGCCTGGTGCCCGGCAGTGGGAGTTGGGCACAAATGATGGCCTGTTTCCTGGGGTAAGTAAAGTCAGCTGCCCAGGTGCCTGATGTAAGTTTGTAGGAGGCCTTTGGCCCTCCATGGGAAGCCAGGCTTCCAGTTTGTGGCAGCTTGCATCTGGAAAAAATCCTGTTCCGTTCTGGATTGTAGGTGGCCGAGGCCAGTTGCCGGGCTGAGGGAGTTGGGCACAAAGGATGGCCTGTTTCCTGGGGTAAGTAAAGTCAGCTGCCCAGGTGCCTGATGTCAGTTTCTAGGAGGCCTTTGGCCCTCCATGGGAAGCCAGGCTTCCTGCTTGTGGCAGCTTGCATCTGGAAGAAATCCTGTTCCGTTCGGGATTGTAGGTGGCCGAGGCCGGGTGCCCGGCAGAGGGAGTTGGGCACAAACGATGTCCTGTTTAGAGCCATAAGTATAGTCAGCTGCCCACGTGCCTGATGTCAGTTTGTAGGAGGCCTTTGGCCCTCCATGGGAAGCCAGGCTTCCTGCTTGTGGCAGCTTGCATCTGGAAGAAATGCTGTTCCGTTCGGGATTGTCGGAGTCCTGAGCTGGGAGCCCGGCTGAGGGAGTTGGACACAAAGGTTGGGCTGTTTCCAGGGGTAAGTAAAGTCATCTGCCCAGGTGTTTGATGTCAGTTTGTAGGAGGCCTTTGGCCCTCCATGGGAAGCCAGGTTTCCTGCTTGTGGCAGCTTGCATCTGGAAGAAATCCTGTTCCGTTCGGGATTGTAGGTGGCCGGAGCTGGGTGCCCGGATGAGGGAGTGTGACACAAAGGATGGCCTGTTTCCAGGGGTACGTAAAGTCAGCTGCCCAGGTGCCTGATGTCAGTTTGTAGGAGGCCTTTGGCCCTCCAAGTGAAGCCACGTTTCCAGTTTGTGGCAGCTTGCATCTGGAAGAACTCCTGTTCCGTTCGGGATTGTAGGTGGCCGAAGCTGGGGGACCGGCAGAGGGAGTTGGGCACAAAGGATGGCCTGTTTCCAGAGGTAAGGAAAGTCAGCTGCCCAGGTGCCTGATGTCAGTTTGTAGGAGGCCTTTGGCCCTCCAAGGGAAGCTAGTCTTTATGTTCAAGGCAGCTTGCATCGGGAAGAAATCCTGTTCCGTTCGGGATTGTAGGTGGACGGAGCTGGGTGCCCAGCTGACGGAGTTGGGCACAAAGGATGGCCTGATTCAAGGGGTAAGTAAAGTCAGCTGCCCAGGTGCCTGATGTCAGTTTGTAGGAGGCCTTTGGCCCTCCAAGGGAAGCAAGTCTTCCTGTTCAAGGCAGCTTGCATCTGGAAGAAATCCTGTTCCGTTCGGGATTGTAGGTGGCCGGAGCTGGGTGCCCGGATGAGGGAGTTGGTCACAAAGGATGGGCTGTTTCCAGGGGTAAGTAAAGTCAGCTGCCCAGGTGCCTGATGTCAGTTTGCAGGTGGCTATTGTTCCTCCATGGAAAGCCAGGCTTCCAGCTTGTGGCAGCTTGCATCGGGAAGAAATGCTGTTCCGTTCGGGATTGTAGGTGGCCGAGGCCTGGTGCCCGGCAGAGGGAGTTGGGCACAAAGGATGGCCTGTTTAGAGGGATAAGTAAAGTCAGCTGCCCACGTGCCTGATGTCAGTTTGTAGAAGGCCTTTGGCCCTCCATGGGAAGCCAGGCTTCCTGCTTGTGGCAGCTTGCATCTGGAAGAAATCCTGTTCCGTTCGGGATTGTAGGTGGCCGGAGCTGGGTGCCCGGATGAGGGAGTTGGGCACAAAGGATGGCCTGTATCCAGGGGTAAGTAAAGTCAGCTGCCCAGGTGCCTGATGTCAGTTTGTAGGAGGCCTTTGGTCCTCCATGGGAAACCAGTCTTTCAGCTTGTGGCAGCTTGCATCTGGAAGAAATCCTGTTCCGTTCGGGATTGTAGTTGGCCGAGGCCAGGTGCCGGGAAGAGGGAGTTGGGCACAAATGATGGCCTGTTTCCAGGGGTAAGTAAAGTCAGCTGCCCAGGTGCCTGATGTCAGTTTGTAGGCGGCCTTTGGCCCTCCAAGTGAAGCCACGTTTCCTGCTTGTGGCAGCTTGCATCTGGAAGAACTCCGGTTCCGTTCGGGATTGTAGGTGGCCGAGGCCAAATGCCCGGCAGAGGGAGTTTGTCACAAATGATGGCCTGTTTCCAGGGATAAGTAAAGTCAGCTGCCCAGGTGCCTGATGTCAGTTTGTAGGAGGCCTTTGGCCCTCCAAGGAAAGCTAGTCTTTATGTTCAAAGCAGCTTGCATCGGGAAGAAATCCTGTTCCGTTCGGGATTGTAGGTGGCCGGAGCTGGGTGCCCGACAGAGGGAGTTGGGCACAAAGGATGGGCTGTTTCCAGGGGTAAGTAAAGTCAGCTGCCCAGGTGCCTGATGTCAGTTTGTAGGAGGCCTTTGGTCCTCCACGGGAAACCAGTCTTCCAGCTTGTGGCAGCTTGCATCTGGAAGAAATCCTGTTCCGTTCGGGATTGTAGGTGGCCGAGGCCGGGTGCCCGGCAGAGGGAGTTGGGCACAATCGATGTCCTGTTTAGAGCGATAAGTATAGTCAGCTGCCCACGTGCCTGATGTCAGTTTGTAGGAGGCCTTTGGCCCTCCATGGGAAGCCAGGCTTCCTGCTTGTGGCAGCTTGCATCTGGAAGAAATGCTGTTCCGTTCGGGATTGTCGGAGTCCTGAGCTGGGTGCCCGGCTGAGGGAGTTGGACACAAAGGTTGGGCTGTTTCCAGGGGTAAGTAAAGTCATCTGCCCAGGTGTTTGATGTCAGTTTGTAGGAGGCCTTTGGCCCTCCATGGGATGACAGGCTTTCAGCTTGTGGCAGCTTGCATCTGGAAGAAATCCTGTTCCGTTCGGGATTGTAGTTGGCCGAGGCCAGGTGCCGGGAAGAGGGAGTTGGGCACAAATGATGGCCTGTTTCCAGGGGTAAGTAAAGTCAGCTGCCCAGGTGCCTGATGTCAGTTTGTAGGCGGCCTTTGGCCCTCCAAGTGAAGCCACGTTTCCTGCTTGTGGCAGCTTGCATCTGGAAGAACTCCGGTTCCGTTCGGGATTGTAGGTGGCCGAGGCCAAATGCCCGGCAGAGGGAGTTTGTCACAAATGATGGCCTGTTTCCAGGGATAAGTAAAGTCAGCTGCCCAGGTGCCTGATGTCAGTTTGTAGGAGGCCTTTGGCCCTCCAAGTGAAGCCAGGCTTCCTGCTTGTGGCAGCTTGCATCTGGAAGAAATCCTGTTCCGTTCGGGATTGTAGGTGGCCAAGGCCTGGGGCCCGGCAGAGGGAGTTGGGCACAAAGGATGGCCTGTTTCCAGGGGTAAGTAAAGTCAGCTGCCCAGGTGCCTGATGTCAGTTTGTAGGAGGCCTTTGGCCCTCCAAGGAAAGCTAGTCTTTATGTTCAAAGCAGCTTGCATCGGGAAGAAATCCTGTTCCGTTCGGGATTGTAGGTGGCCGGAGCTGGGTGCCCGACAGAGGGAGTTGGGCACAAAGGATGGGCTGTTTCCAGGGGTAAGTAAAGTCAGCTGCCCAGGTGCCTGATGTCAGTTTGTAGGAGGCCTTTGGTCCTCCACGGGAAACCAGTCTTCCAGCTTGTGGCAGCTTGCATCTGGAAGAACTCCTGTTCCGTTCGGGATTGTAGGTGGCCGAGGCCGGGTGCCCGGCAGAGGGAGTTGGGCACAAACGATGTCCTGTTTAGAGCGATAAGTATAGTCAGCTGCCCACGTGCCTGATGTCAGTTTGTAGGAGGCCTTTGGCCCTCCATGGGAAGCCAGGCTTCCTGCTTGTGGCAGCTTGCATCTGGAAGAAATGCTGTTCCGTTCGGGATTGTCGGAGTCCTGAGCTGGGTGCCCGGCTGAGGGAGTTGGACACAAAGGTTGGGCTGTTTCCAGGGGTAAGTAAAGTCATCTGCCCAGGTGTTTGATGTCAGTTTGTAGGAGGCCTTTGGCCCTCCATGGGAAGCCAGGTTTCCTGCTTGTGGCAGCTTGCATCTGGAAGAAATCCTGTTCCGTTCGGGATTGTAGGTGGCCGGAGCTGGGTGCCCGGATGAGGGAGTGTGACACAAAGGATGGGCTGTTTCCAGGGGTAAGTAAAGTCAGCTGCCCAGGTGCCTGATGTCAGTTTGCAGGTGGCTATTGGTCCTCCATGGAAAGCCAGGCTTCCAGCTTGTGGCAGCTTGCATCGGGAAGTAATCCTGATCTGTTCGGGATTGCAGGTGGCCGAGGCCTGGTGCCCGGCAGAGGGAGTTGGGCACAAAGGATGGCCTGTATCCAGGGGTAAGTAAAGTCAGCTGCCCAGGTGCCTGATGTCAGTTTGTAGGAGGCCTTTGGTCCTCCATGGGAAACCAGTCTTTCAGCTTGTGGCAGCTTGCATCTGGAAGAAATCCTGTTCCGTTCGGGATTGTAGGTGGCCGAGGCCAGGTGCCCGCCAGAGGGAGTTGGGCACAAAGGATGGCCTGTTTCCAGGGGTAAGTAAAGTCAGCTGCCCAGGTGCCTGATGTCAGTTTGTAGGCGGCCTTTGGCCCTCCAAGTGAAGCCACGTTTCCAGCTTGTGGCAGCTTGCATCTGGAAGAACTCCGGTTCCGTTCGGGATTGTAGGTGGCCGAGGCCAAATGCCCGGCAGAGGGAGTTGGGCACAAAGGATGGCCTGTTTCCAGGGATAAGTCAGCTGCCCAGGTGCCTGATGTCAGTTTGTAGGCGGCCATTGGCCCTCCATAGGAAGCCAGGCTTCCTGCTTGTGGCAGCTTGCATCTGGAAGAAATCCTGTTCCGTTCGGGATTGTAGGTGGTCAAGGCCTGGTGCCCGGCAGAGGGAGTTGGGCACAAAGGATGGCCTGTTTCCACGGGTAAGTAAAGTCAGCTGCCCACGTGCCTGATGTCAGTTTGTAGGAGGCCTTTGGCCCTCCATGGGAAGCCAGGCTTCCTGCTTGTGGCAGCTTGCATCTGGAAGAAATCCTGTTCCGTTCGGGATTGTAGGAGTCCAGAGCTGGGTGCCCGGCTGAGGGAGTTGGACACAAAGGATGGGCTGTTTCCAGGGGTAAGTAAAGTCAGCTGCCCAGGTGCCTGATGTCAGTTTGTAGGAGGCCTTTGGACCTCCATGGGAAGCCAGGTTTCCTGCTTGTGGCAGCTTGCATCTGGAAGAAATCCTGTTCCGTTCGGGATTGTAGGTGGCCAAGGCCTGGTGCCCGGCAGTGGGAGTTGGGCACAAATGATGGCCTGTTTCCTGGGGTAAGTAAAGTCAGCTGCCCAGGTGCCTGATGTAAGTTTCTAGGAGGCCTTTGGCCCTCCATGGGAAGCCAGGCTTCCAGTTTGTGGCAGCTTGCATCTGGAAGCAATCCTGTTCCGTTCTGGATTGTAGGTGGCCGAGGCCAGTTGCCGGGCTGAGGGAGTTGGGCACAAAGGATGGCCTGTTTCCTGGGGTAAGTAAAGTCAGCTGCCCAGGTGCCTGATGTCAGTTTCTAGGAGGCCTTTGGCCCTCCATGGGAAGCCAGGCTTCCTGCTTGTGGCAGCTTGCATCTGGAAGAAATCCTGTTTTGTTCGGGATTGTAGGAGTCCGGAGCTGGGTGCCCGGCTGAGGGAGTTGGACACAAAGGATGGCCTGTTTCCAGGGGTAAGTAAAGTCAGCTGCCCACGTGCCTGATGTCAGTTTGTAGGAGGCCTTTGGCCCTGCATAGGAAGCCAGGCTTCCTGCTTGTGGCAGCTTGCATCTGGAAGAAATCCTGTTCCGTTCGGGATTGTAGGTGGCCAAGGCCTGGTGCCCGGCAGAGGGAGTTGGGCACAAACGATGGCCTGTTTCCAGGGGTAAGTAAAGTCAGCTCCCCAGGTGCCTGATGTCAGTTTCTAGGAGGCCTTTGGCCCTCCATGGGAAGCCAGGCTTCCAGTTTGTGGCAGCTTGCATCTGGAAGAAATCCTGTTCCGTTCGGGATTGTAGGTGGCCGAGGCCAGGTGCCGGGAAGAGGGAGTTGGGCACAAAGGATGGCCTGTTTCCAGGGGTAAGTAAAGTCAGCTGCCCAGGTGCCTGATGTCAGTTTGTAGGCGGCCTTTGGCCCTCCAAGTGAAACCAAGTTTCCTGCTTGTGGCAGCTTGCATCTGGAAGAACTCCGGTTCCGTTCGGGATTGTAGGTGGCCGAGGCCAAATGCCCGGCAGAGGGAGTTGGGCACAAAGGATGGCCTGTTTCCAGGGGTAAGTAAAGTCAGCTGCCCAGGTGCCTGATGTCAGTTTGTAGGAGGCCTTTGGCCCTCCAAGTGAAGCCACGTTTCCAGTTTGTGGCAGCTTGCATCTGGAAGAACTCCTGTTCCGTTCGGGATTGTAGGTGGCCGAAGCTGGGGGACCGGCAGAGGGATTTGGGCACAAAGGATGGCCTGTTTTCAGAGGTAAGGAAAGTCAGCTGCCCAGGTGCCTGATGTCAGTTTGTAGGAGGCCTTTGGCCCTCCAAGGGAAGCTAGTCTTTATGTTCAAGGCAGCTTGCATCGGGAAGAAATCCTGTTCCGTTCGGGATTGTAGGTGGACGGAGCTGGGTGCCCAGCTGACGGAGTTGGGCACAAAGGATGGCCTGATTCCAGGGGTAAGTAAAGTCAGCTGCCCAGGTGCCTGATGTCAGTTTGCAGGTGGCTATTGTTCCTCCATGGAAAGCCAGGCTTCCAGCTTGTGGCAGCTTGCATCGGGAAGTAATCCTGATCTGTTCGGTATTGCAGGTGGCCGAGGCCTGGTGCCCGGCAGAGGGAGTTGGGCACAAAGGATGGCCTGTATCCAGGGGTAAGTAAAGTCAGCTGCCCAGGTGCCTGATGTCAGTTTGTAGGAGGCCTTTGGTCCTCCATGGGAAACCAGTCTTTCAGCTTGTGGCAGCTTGCATCTGGAAGAAATCCTGTTCCGTTCGGGATTGTAGGTGGCAGAGGCCAGGTGCCCGGCAGAGGGAGTTGGGCACAGAGGATGGCCTGTTTCCAGGGGTAAGTAAAGTCAGCTGCCCAGGCGCCTGATGTCAGTTTGTAGGCGGCCTTTGGCCCTCCAAGAGAAGCCCCGTTTCCAGCTTGTGGCAGCTTGCATCTGGAAGAACTCTGGTTCCGTTCGGGATTGTAGGTGGCCGAGGCCAAATGCCCGGCAGAGGGAGTTGGGCACAAAGGATGGCCTGTTTCCAGGGGAAAGTAAAGTCAGCTGCCCAGGTGCCTGATGTCAGTTTGTAGGAGCCCTTTGGCCCTCCATAGGAAGCCAGGCTTCCTGCTTGTGGCAGCTTGCATCTGGAAGAAATCCTGTTCCGTTCGGGATTGTAGGTGGCCAAGGCCTGGTGCCCGGCAGAGGGAGTTGGGCACAAAGGATGGACTCTTTCCAGGGGTAAGTAAAGTCAGCTGCCCAGGTGCCTGATGTCAGTTTGTAGGAGGCCTTTGGCCCTCCAAGGAAAGCTAGTCTTTATGTTCAAGGCAGCTTGCATCGGGAAGAAATCCTGTTCCGTTCGGGATTGTAGGTGGCCGGAGCTGGGTGCCCAGCTGAGGGAGTTGGGCACAAAGGATGGCCTGATTCCAGGGGTAAGTAAAGTCAGCTGCCCAGGGGCCTGATGTCAGTTTGTAGGAGGCCTTTGGCCCTCCAAGGGAAGCAAGTCTTCCAGCTTGTGGCAGCTTGCATCTGGAAGAAATGCTGTTCCGTTCGGGATTGTAGGTGGCCGAGGCCAGGTGCCCGGCAGAGGGAGTTGGGCACAAACGATGTCCTGTTTAGAGGGATAAGTAAAGTCAGCTGCCCACGTGCCTGATGTCAGTTTGTAGAAGGCCTTTGGCCCTCCATGGGAAGCCAGGCTTCCTGCTTGTGGCAGCTTGCATCTGGAAGAAATCCTGTTCCGTTCGGGATTGTAGGTGGCCGGAGCTGGGTGCCCGGATGAGGGAGTTGGGCACAAAGGATGGCCTGTTTCCAGGGGTAAGTAAAGTCAGCTGCCCAGGTGCCTGATGTCAGTTTGTAGGAGGCCTTTGGCCCTCCAAGGGAAGCTTGTCTTCCACTTTGTGGCAGCTTGCATCGGGAAGTAGTCCTGATCTGTTCGGGATTGCAGGCGGCCGAGGCCTGGTGCCCGGCAGAGGGAGTTGGGCACAAAGGATGGCCTGTATCCAGGGGTAAGTAAAGTCAGCTGCCCAGGTGCCTGATGTCAGTTTGTAGGAGGCCTTTGGTCCTCCATGGGAAACCAGTCTTTCAGCTTGTGGCAGCTTGCATCTGGAAGAAATCCTGTTCCGTTCGGGATTGTAGTTGGCCGAGGCCAGGTGTCGGGACGAGGGAGTTGGGCACAAAGGATGGCCTGTTTCCAGGGGTAAGTAAAGTCAGCTGCCCAGGTGCCTGATGTCAATTTGTAGGCGGCCTTTGGCCCTCCAAGTGAAGCCACGTTTCCTGCTTGTGGCAGCTTGCATCTGGAAGAACTCCGGTTCCGTTCGGGATTGTAGGTGGCCGAGGCCAAATGCCCGGCAGAGGGAGTTGGGCACAAATGATGGCCTGTTTCCAGGGATAAGTAAAGTCAGCTGCCCAGGTGTTTGATGTCAGTTTGTAGGAGGCCTTTGGCCCTCCAAGTGAAGCCAGGCTTCCTGCTTGTGGCAGCTTGCATCTGGAAGAAATCCTGTTCCGTTCGGGATTGTAGGTGGCCAAGGCCTGGGGCCCGGCAGAGGGAGTTGGGCACAAAGGATGGCCTGTTTCCAGGGGTAAGTAAAGTCAGCTGCCCAGGTGCCTGATGTCAGTTTGTAGGAGGCCTTTGGCCCTCCAAGGAAAGCTAGTCTTTATGTTCAAGGCAGCTTGCATCGGGAAGAAATCCTGTTCCGTTCGGGATTGTAGGTGGCCGGAGCTGGGTGCCCAGCTGAGGGAGTTGGGCACAAAGGATGGGCTGTTTCCAGGGGTAAGTAAAGTCAGCTGCCCAGGTGCCTGATGTCAGTTTGTAGGAGGCCTTTGGTCCTCCACGGGAAACCAGTCTTCCAGCTTGTGGCAGCTTGCATCTGGAAGAAATCCTGTTCCGTTCGGGATTGTAGGTGGCCGAGGCCGGGTGCCCGGCAGAGGGAGTTGGGCACAAACGATGTCCTGTTTAGAGCGATAAGTAAAGTCAGCTGCCCACGTGCCTGATGTCAGTTTGTAGGAGGCCTTTGGCCCTCCATGGGAAGCCAGGCTTCCTGCTTGTGGCAGCTTGCATCTGGAAGAAATGCTGTTCCGTTCGGGATTGTCGGAGTCCAGAGCTGGGTGCCCGGCTGAGGGAGTTGGACACAAAGGTTGGGCTGTTTCCAGGGGTAAGTAAAGTCAGCTGCCCAGGTGTTTGATGTCAGTTTGTAGGAGGCCTTTGGCCCTCCATGGGAAGCCAGGTTTCCTGCTTGTGGCAGCTTGCATCTGGAAGAAATCCTGTTCCGTTCGGGATTGTAGGTGGCCGGAGCTGGGTGCCCGGATGAGGGAGTTGGACACAAAGGATGGGCTGTTTCCAGGGGTAAGTAAAGTCAGCTGCCCAGGTGCCTGATGTCAGTTTGCAGGTGGCTATTGTTCCTCCATGGAAAGCCAGGCTTCCAGCTTGTGGCATCTTGCATCGGGAAGTAATCCTGATCTGTTCGGGATTGCAGGTGGCCGAGGCCTGGTGCCCGGCAGAGGGAGTTGGGCACAAAGGATGGCCTGTATCCAGGGGTAAGTAAAGTCAGCTGCCCAGGTGCCTGATGTCAGTTTGTAGGAGGCCTTTGTCCTTCCAAGGAAAGCTAGTCTTTATGTTCAAGGCAGCTTGCATCGGGAAGAAATCCTGTTCCGTTCGGGATTGTAGGTGGCCGGAGCTGGGTGCCCAGCTGAGGGAGTTGGGCACAAATGATGCGCTGTTTCCAGGGGTAAGTAAAGTCAGCTGCCCAGGTGCCTGATGTCAGTTTGTAGGAGGCCTTTGGTCCTCCACGGGAAACCAGTCTTCCAGCTTGTGGCAGCTTGCATCTGGAAGAAATCCTGTTCCGTTCGGGATTGTAGGTGGCCGAGGCCGGGTGCCCGGCAGAGGGAGTTGGGCACAAACGATGTCCTGTTTAGAGCGATAAGTAAAGTCAGCTGCCCACGTGCCTGATGTCAGTTTGTAGGAGGCCTTTGGCCCTCCATGGGAAGCCAGGCTTCCTGCTTGTGGCAGCTTGCATCTGGAAGAAATGCTGTTCCGTTCGGGATTGTAGGTGGCCGGAGCTGGGTGCCCGGATGAGGGAGTTGGACACAAAGGTTGGGCTGTTTCCAGGGGTAAGTAAAGTCAGCTGCCCAGGTGTTTCATGTCAGTTTGTAGGAGGCCTTTGGCCCTCCATGGGAAGCCAGGTTTCCTGCTTGTGGCAGCTTGCATCTGGAAGAAATCCTGTTCGTTCGGGATTGTAGGAGTCCAGAGCTGGGTGCCCGGCTGAGGGAGTTGGACACAAAGGATGGGCTGTTTCCAGGGGTAAGTAAAGTCAGCTGCCCAGGTGCCTGATGTCAGTTTGTAGGAGGCCTTTGGCCCTCCATGGGAAGCCAGGTTTCCTGCTTGTGGCAGCTTGCATCTGGAAGAAATCCTGTTCCGTTCGGGATTGTAGGTGGCCAAGGCCTGGTGCCCGGCAGTGGGAGTTGGGCACAAATGATGGCCTGTTTCCTGGGGTAAGTAAAGTCAGCTGCCCAGGTGCCTGATGTAAGTTTCTAGGAGGCCTTTGGCCCTCCATGGGAAGCCAGGCTTCCAGTTTGTGGCAGCTTGCATCTGGAAGCAATCCTGTTCCGTTCTGGATTGTAGGTGGCCGAGGCCAGTTGCCGGGCTGAGGGAGTTGGGCACAAAGGATGGCCTGTTTCCTGGGGTAAGTAAAGTCAGCTGCCCAGGTGCCTGATGTCAGTTTCTAGGAGGCCTTTGGCCCTCCATGGGAAGCCAGGCTTCCTGCTTGTGGCAGCTTGCATCTGGAAGAAATCCTGTTTTGTTCGGGATTGTAGGAGTCCGGAGCTGGGTGCCCGGCTGAGGGAGTTGGACACAAAGGATGGCCTGTTTCCAGGGGTAAGTAAAGTCAGCTGCCCACGTGCCTGATGTCAGTTTGTAGGAGGCCTTTGGCCCTCCATGGGAAGCCAGGCTTCCAGTTTGTGGCAGCTTGCATCTGGAAGAAATCCTGTTCCGTTCGGGATTGTAGGTGGCCGAGGCCAGGTGCCGGGAAGAGGGAGTTGGGCACAAAGGATGGCCTGTTTCCAGGGGTAAGTAAAGTCAGCTGCCCAGGTGCCTGATGTCAGTTTGTAGGCGGCCTTTGGCCCTCCAAGTGAAACCAAGTTTCCTGCTTGTGGCAGCTTGCATCTGGAAGAACTCCGGTTCCGTTCGGGATTGTAGGTGGCCGAGGCCAAATGCCCGGCAGAGGGAGTTGGGCACAAAGGATGGCCTGTTTCCAGGGGTAAGTAAAGTCAGCTGCCCAGGTGCCTGATGTCAGTTTGTAGGAGGCCTTTGGCCCTCCAAGTGAAGCCACGTTTCCAGTTTGTGGCAGCTTGCATCTGGAAGAACTCCTGTTCCGTTCGGGATTGTAGGTGGCCGAAGCTGGGGGACCGGCAGAGGGATTTGGGCACAAAGGATGGCCTGTTTCCAGAGGTAAGGAAAGTCAGCTGCCCAGGTGCCTGATGTCAGTTTGTAGGAGGCCTTTGGCCCTCCAAGGGAAGCTAGTCTTTATGTTCAAGGCAGCTTGCATCGGGAAGAAATCCTGTTCCGTTCGGGATTGTAGGTGGACGGAGCTGGGTGCCCAGCTGACGGAGTTGGGCACAAAGGATGGCCTGATTCCAGGGGTAAGTAAAGTCAGCTGCCCAGGTGCCTGATGTCAGTTTGCAGGTGGCTATTGTTCCTCCATGGAAAGCCAGGCTTCCAGCTTGTGGCAGCTTGCATCGGGAAGTAATCCTGATCTGTTCGGTATTGCAGGTGGCCGAGGCCTGGTGCCCGGCAGAGGGAGTTGGGCACAAAGGATGGCCTGTATCCAGGGGTAAGTAAAGTCAGCTGCCCAGGTGCCTGATGTCAGTTTGTAGGAGGCCTTTGGTCCTCCATGGGAAACCAGTCTTTCAGCTTGTGGCAGCTTGCATCTGGAAGAAATCCTGTTCCGTTCGGGATTGTAGGTGGCAGAGGCCAGGTGCCCGGCAGAGGGAGTTGGGCACAGAGGATGGCCTGTTTCCAGGGGTAAGTAAAGTCAGCTGCCCAGGCGCCTGATGTCAGTTTGTAGGCGGCCTTTGGCCCTCCAAGAGAAGCCCCGTTTCCAGCTTGTGGCAGCTTGCATCTGGAAGAACTCTGGTTCCGTTCGGGATTGTAGGTGGCCGAGGCCAAATGCCCGGCAGAGGGAGTTGGGCACAAAGGATGGCCTGTTTCCAGGGGAAAGTAAAGTCAGCTGCCCAGGTGCCTGATGTCAGTTTGTAGGAGCCCTTTGGCCCTCCATAGGAAGCCAGGCTTCCTGCTTGTGGCAGCTTGCATCTGGAAGAAATCCTGTTCCGTTCGGGATTGTAGGTGGCCAAGGCCTGGTGCCCGGCAGAGGGAGTTGGGCACAAAGGATGGACTCTTTCCAGGGGTAAGTAAAGTCAGCTGCCCAGGTGCCTGATGTCAGTTTGTAGGAGGCCTTTGGCCCTCCAAGGAAAGCTAGTCTTTATGTTCAAGGCAGCTTGCATCGGGAAGAAATCCTGTTCCGTTCGGGATTGTAGGTGGCCGGAGCTGGGTGCCCAGCTGAGGGAGTTGGGCACAAAGGATGGCCTGATTCCAGGGGTAAGTAAAGTCAGCTGCCCAGGGGCCTGATGTCAGTTTGTAGGAGGCCTTTGGCCCTCCAAGGGAAGCAAGTCTTCCAGCTTGTGGCAGCTTGCATCTGGAAGAAATGCTGTTCCGTTCGGGATTGTAGGTGGCCGAGGCCAGGTGCCCGGCAGAGGGAGTTGGGCACAAACGATGTCCTGTTTAGAGGGATAAGTAAAGTCAGCTGCCCACGTGCCTGATGTCAGTTTGTAGAAGGCCTTTGGCCCTCCATGGGAAGCCAGGCTTCCTGCTTGTGGCAGCTTGCATCTGGAAGAAATCCTGTTCCGTTCGGGATTGTAGGTGGCCGGAGCTGGGTGCCCGGATGAGGGAGTTGGGCACAAAGGATGGCCTGTTTCCAGGGGTAAGTAAAGTCAGCTGCCCAGGTGCCTGATGTCAGTTTGTAGGAGGCCTTTGGCCCTCCAAGGGAAGCTTGTCTTCCACTTTGTGGCAGCTTGCATCGGGAAGTAGTCCTGATCTGTTCGGGATTGCAGGCGGCCGAGGCCTGGTGCCCGGCAGAGGGAGTTGGGCACAAAGGATGGCCTGTATCCAGGGGTAAGTAAAGTCAGCTGCCCAGGTGCCTGATGTCAGTTTGTAGGAGGCCTTTGGTCCTCCATGGGAAACCAGTCTTTCAGCTTGTGGCAGCTTGCATCTGGAAGAAATCCTGTTCCGTTCGGGATTGTAGTTGGCCGAGGCCAGGTGTCGGGACGAGGGAGTTGGGCACAAAGGATGGCCTGTTTCCAGGGGTAAGTAAAGTCAGCTGCCCAGGTGCCTGATGTCAATTTGTAGGCGGCCTTTGGCCCTCCAAGTGAAGCCACGTTTCCTGCTTGTGGCAGCTTGCATCTGGAAGAACTCCGGTTCCGTTCGGGATTGTAGGTGGCCGAGGCCAAATGCCCGGCAGAGGGAGTTGGGCACAAATGATGGCCTGTTTCCAGGGATAAGTAAAGTCAGCTGCCCAGGTGTTTGATGTCAGTTTGTAGGAGGCCTTTGGCCCTCCAAGTGAAGCCAGGCTTCCTGCTTGTGGCAGCTTGCATCTGGAAGAAATCCTGTTCCGTTCGGGATTGTAGGTGGCCAAGGCCTGGGGCCCGGCAGAGGGAGTTGGGCACAAAGGATGGCCTGTTTCCAGGGGTAAGTAAAGTCAGCTGCCCAGGTGCCTGATGTCAGTTTGTAGGAGGCCTTTGGCCCTCCAAGGAAAGCTAGTCTTTATGTTCAAGGCAGCTTGCATCGGGAAGAAATCCTGTTCCGTTCGGGATTGTAGGTGGCCGGAGCTGGGTGCCCAGCTGAGGGAGTTGGGCACAAAGGATGGGCTGTTTCCAGGGGTAAGTAAAGTCAGCTGCCCAGGTGCCTGATGTCAGTTTGTAGGAGGCCTTTGGTCCTCCACGGGAAACCAGTCTTCCAGCTTGTGGCAGCTTGCATCTGGAAGAAATCCTGTTCCGTTCGGGATTGTAGGTGGCCGAGGCCGGGTGCCCGGCAGAGGGAGTTGGGCACAAACGATGTCCTGTTTAGAGCGATAAGTAAAGTCAGCTGCCCACGTGCCTGATGTCAGTTTGTAGGAGGCCTTTGGCCCTCCATGGGAAGCCAGGCTTCCTGCTTGTGGCAGCTTGCATCTGGAAGAAATGCTGTTCCGTTCGGGATTGTCGGAGTCCAGAGCTGGGTGCCCGGCTGAGGGAGTTGGACACAAAGGTTGGGCTGTTTCCAGGGGTAAGTAAAGTCAGCTGCCCAGGTGTTTGATGTCAGTTTGTAGGAGGCCTTTGGCCCTCCATGGGAAGCCAGGTTTCCTGCTTGTGGCAGCTTGCATCTGGAAGAAATCCTGTTCCGTTCGGGATTGTAGGTGGCCGGAGCTGGGTGCCCGGATGAGGGAGTTGGACACAAAGGATGGGCTGTTTCCAGGGGTAAGTAAAGTCAGCTGCCCAGGTGCCTGATGTCAGTTTGCAGGTGGCTATTGTTCCTCCATGGAAAGCCAGGCTTCCAGCTTGTGGCATCTTGCATCGGGAAGTAATCCTGATCTGTTCGGGATTGCAGGTGGCCGAGGCCTGGTGCCCGGCAGAGGGAGTTGGGCACAAAGGATGGCCTGTATCCAGGGGTAAGTAAAGTCAGCTGCCCAGGTGCCTGATGTCAGTTTGTAGGAGGCCTTTGTCCCTCCAAGGAAAGCTAGTCTTTATGTTCAAGGCAGCTTGCATCGGGAAGAAATCCTGTTCCGTTCGGGATTGTAGGTGGCCGGAGCTGGGTGCCCAGCTGAGGGAGTTGGGCACAAATGATGCGCTGTTTCCAGGGGTAAGTAAAGTCAGCTGCCCAGGTGCCTGATGTCAGTTTGTAGGAGGCCTTTGGTCCTCCACGGGAAACCAGTCTTCCAGCTTGTGGCAGCTTGCATCTGGAAGAAATCCTGTTCCGTTCGGGATTGTAGGTGGCCGAGGCCGGGTGCCCGGCAGAGGGAGTTGGGCACAAACGATGTCCTGTTTAGAGCGATAAGTAAAGTCAGCTGCCCACGTGCCTGATGTCAGTTTGTAGGAGGCCTTTGGCCCTCCATGGGAAGCCAGGCTTCCTGCTTGTGGCAGCTTGCATCTGGAAGAAATGCTGTTCCGTTCGGGATTGTAGGTGGCCGGAGCTGGGTGCCCGGATGAGGGAGTTGGACACAAAGGTTGGGCTGTTTCCAGGGGTAAGTAAAGTCAGCTGCCCAGGTGTTTCATGTCAGTTTGTAGGAGGCCTTTGGCCCTCCATGGGAAGCCAGGTTTCCTGCTTGTGGCAGCTTGCATCTGGAAGAAATCCTGTTCGTTCGGGATTGTAGGTGGCCGGAGCTGGGTGCCCGGATGAGGGAGTTGGACACAAAGGATGGGCTGTTTCCAGGGGTAAGTAAAGTCAGCTGCCCAGGTGCCTGATGTCAGTTTGCAGGTGGCTATCGGTCCTCCATGGAAAGCCAGGCTTCCAGCTTGTGGCAGCTTGCATCGGGAAGTAATCCTGATCTGTTCGGGATTGCAGGTGGCCGAGGCCTGGTGCCCGGCAGAGGGAATTGGGCACAAAGGATGGCCTGTATCCAGGGGTAAGTAAAGTCAGCTGCCCAGGTGCCTGATGTCAGTTTGTAGGAGGCCTTTGGTCCTCCATGGGAAACCAGTCTTTCAGCTTGTGGCAGCTTGCATCTGGAAGAAATCCTGTTCCGTTCGGGATTGTAGGTGGCCGAGGCCAGGTGCCCGGCAGAGGGAGTTGGGCACAAAGGATGGGCTGTTTCCAGGGGTAAGTAAAGTCAGCTGCCCAGGTGCCTGATGTCAGTTTGTAGGCGGCCTTTGGCCCTCCAAGTGAAGCCATGTTTCCAGCTTGTGCCAGCTTGCATCTGGAAGAACTCCGGTTCCGTTCGGGATTGTAGGTGGCCGAGGCCAAATGCCCGGCAGAGGGAGTTGGGCACAAAGGATGGCCTGTTTCCAGGGATAAGTCAGCTGCCCAGGTGCCTGATGTCAGTTTGTAGGCGGCCATTGGCCCTCCATAGGAAGCCAGGCTTCCTGCTTGTGGCAGCTTGCATCTGGAAGAAATCCTGTTCCGTTCGGGATTGTAGGTGGCCAAGGCCTGGTGCCCGGCAGAGGGAGTTGGGCACAAAGGATGGCCTGTTTCCAGGGGTAAGTAAAGTCAGCTGCCCACGTGCCTGATGTCAGTTTGTAGGAGGCCTTTGGCCCTCCATGGGAAGCCAGGCTTCCTGCTTGTGGCAGCTTGCATCTGGAAGAAATCCTGTTCCGTTCGGGATTGTAGGAGTCCAGAGCTGGGTGCCCGGCTGAGGGAGTTGGACACAAAGGATGGGCTGTTTCCAGGGGTAAGTAAAGTCAGCTGCCCAGGTGCCTGATGTCAGTCTGTAGGAGGCCTTTGGCCCTCCATGGGAAGCCAGGTTTCCTGCTTGTGGCAGCTTGCATCTGGAAGAAATCCTGTTCCGTTCGGGATTGTAGGTGGCCAAGGCCTGGTGCCCGGCAGTGGGAGTTGGGCACAAATGATGGCCTGTTTCCTGGGGTAAGTAAAGTCAGCTGCCCAGGTGCCTGATATAAGTTTGTAGGAGGCCTTTGGCCCTCCATGGGAAGCCAGGCTTCCGGTTTGTGGCAGCTTGCATCTGGAACAAATCCTGTTCCGTTCTGGATTGTAGGTGGCCGAGGCCAGTTGCCGGGCTGAGGGAGTTGAGCACAAAGGATGGCCTGTTTCCTGGGGTAAGTAAAGTCAGCTGCCCAGGTGCCTGATGTCAGTTTCTAGGAGGCCTTTGGCCCTCCATGGGAAGCCAGGCTTCCTGCTTGTGGCAGCTTGCATCTGGAAGAAATCCTGTTTTGTTCGGGATTGTAGGAGTCCGGAGCTGGGTGCCCGGCTGAGGGAGTTGGACACAAAGGATGGCCTGTTTCCAGGGGTAAGTAAAGTCAGCTGCCCAGGTGCCTGATGTCAGTTTGTAGGAGGCCTTTGGCCCTGCATAGGAAGCCAGGCTTCCTGCTTGTGGCAGCTTGCATCTGGAAGAAATCCTGTTCCGTTCGGGATTGTAGGTGGCCAAGGCCTGGTGCCCGGCAGAGGGAGTTGGGCACAAATGATGGCCTGTTTCCAGGGGTAAGTAAAGTCAGCTCCCCAGGTGCCTGATGTCAGTTTGTAGGAGGCCTTTGGCCCTCCATGGGAAGCCAGGCTTCCAGTTTGTGGCAGCTTGCATCTGGAAGAAATCCTGTTCCGTTCGGGATTGTAGGTGGCCGAGGCCAGGTGCCGGGAAGAGGGAGTTGGGCACAAAGCATGGCCTGTTTCCAGGGGTAAGTAAAGTCAGCTGCCCAGGTGCCTGATGTCAGTTTGTAGGCGGCCTTTGGCCCTCCAAGTGAAGCCACGTTTCCTGCTTGTGGCAGCTTGCATCTGGAAGAACTCCGGTTCCGTTCGGGATTGTAGGTGGCCGAGGCCAAATGCCCGGCAGAGGGAGTTGGGCACAAATGATGGCCTGTTTCCAGGGATAAGTAAAGTCAGCTGCCCAGGTGCCTGATGTCAGTTTGTAGGAGGCCTTTGGCCCTCCAAGTGAAGCCAGGCTTCCTGCTTGTGGCAGCTTGCATCTGGAAGAAATCCTGTTCCGTTCGGGATTGTAGGTGGCCAAGGCCTGGGGCCCGGCAGAGGGAGTTGGGCACAAAGGATGGGCTGTTTCCAGGGGTAAGTAAAGTCAGCTGCCCAGGTGCCTGATGTCAGTTTGTAGGAGGCCTTTGGCCCTCCAAGGAAAGCTAGTCTTTATGTTCAAGGCAGCTTGCATCGGGAAGAAATCCTGTTCCGTTCGGGATTGTAGGTGGCCGGAGCTGGGTGCCCAGCTGAGGGAGTTGGGCACAAAGGATGGGCTGTTTCCAGGGGTAAGTAAAGTCAGCTGCCCAGGTGCCTGATGTCAGTTTGTAGGAGGCCTTTGGTCCTCCACGGGAAACCAGTCTTCCAGCTTGTGGCAGCTTGCATCTGGAAGAAATCCTGTTCCGTTCGGGATTGTAGGTGGCCGAGGCCGGGTGCCCGGCAGAGGGAGTTGGGCACAAACGATGTCCTGTTTAGAGCGATAAGTAAAGTCAGCTGCCCACGTGCCTGATGTCAGTTTGTAGGAGGCCTTTGGCCCTCCATGGGAAGCCAGGCTTCCTGCTTGTGGCAGCTTGCATCTGGAAGAAATGCTGTTCCGTTCGGGATTGTCGGAGTCCAGAGCTGGGTGCCCGGCTGAGGGAGTTGGACACAAAGGTTGGGCTGTTTCCAGGGGTAAGTAAAGTCAGCTGCCCAGGTGCCTGATGTCAGTTTGCAGGTGGCTATTGGTCCTCCATGGAAAGCCAGGCTTCCAGCTTGTGGCAGCTTGCATCGGGAAGTAATCCTGATCTGTTCGGGATTGCAGGTGGCCGAGGCCTGGTGCCCGAAGGAGGGAGTTGGGCACAAAGGATGGCCTGTATCCAGGGGTAAGTAAAGTCAGCTGCCCAGGTGCCTGATGTCAGTTTGTAGGAGGCCTTTGGTCCTCCATGGGAAACCAGTCTTTCAGCTTGTGGCAGCTTGCATCTGGAAGAAATCCTGTTCCGTTCGGGATTGTAGGTGGCCGAGGCCAGGTGCCCGCCAGAGGGAGTTGGGCACAAAGGATGGCCTGTTTCCAGGGGTAAGTAAAGTCAGCTGCGCAGGTGCCTGATGTCAGTTTGTAGGCGGCCTTTGGCCCTCCAAGTGAAGCCACGTTTCCAGCTTGTGGCAGCTTGCATCTGGAAGAACTCCGGTTTCGTTCGGGATTGTAGGTGGCCGAGGCCAAATGCCCGGCAGAGGGAGTTGGGCACAAAGGATGGCCTGTTTCCCGGGATAAGTCAGCTGCCCAGGTGCCTGATGTAAGTTTGTAGGCGGCCATTGGCCCTCCATAGGAAGCCAGGCTTCCTGCTTGTGGCAGCTTGCATCTGGAAGAAATCCTGTTCTGTTCGGGATTGTAGGTGGCCAAGGCCTGGTGCCCGGCAGAGGGAGTTGGGCACAAAGGATGGGCTGTTTCCTCGGGTAAGTAAAGTCAGCTGCCCACGTGCCTGATGTCAGTTTGTAGGAGGCCTTTGGCCCTCCATGGGAAGCCAGGCTTCCTGCTTGTGGCAGCTTGCATCTGGAAGAAATCCTGTTCCGTTCGGGATTGTAGGAGTCCAGAGCTGGGTGCCCGGCTGAGGGAGTTGGACACAAAGGATGGGCTGTTTCCAGGGGTAAGTAAAGTCAGCTGCCCAGGTGCCTGATGTCAGTTTGTAGGAGGCCTTTGGCCCTCCATGGGAAGCCAGGTTTCCTGCTTGTGGCAGCTTGCATCTGGAAGAAATCCTGTTCCGTTCGGGATTGTAGGTGGCCAAGGCCTGGTGCCCGGCAGTGGGAGTTGGGCACAAATGATGGCCTGTTTCCTGGGGTAAGTAAAGTCAGCTGCCCAGGTGCCTGATGTAAGTTTGTAGGAGGCCTTTGGCCCTCCATGGGAAGCCAGGCTTCCAGTTTGTGGCAGCTTGCATCTGGAACAAATCCTGTTCCGTTCTGGATTGTAGGTGGCCGAGGCCAGTTGCCGGGCTGAGGGAGTTGGGCACAAAGGATGGCCTGTTTCCTGGGGTAAGTAAAGTCAGCTGCCCAGGTGCCTGATGTCAGTTTGTAGGAGGCCTTTGGCCCTCCATGGGAAGCCAGGCTTCCTGCTTGTGGCAGCTTGCATCTGGAAGAAATCCTGTTTTGTTCGGGATTGTAGGAGTCCGGAGCTGGGTGCCCGGCTGAGGGAGTTGGACACAAAGGATGGCCTGTTTCCAGGGGTAAGTAAAGTCAGCTGCCCAGGTGCCTGATGTCAGTTTTTAGGAGGCCTTTGGCCCTGCATAGGAAGCCAGGCTTCCTGCTTGTGGCAGCTTGCATCTGGAAGAAATCCTGTTCCGTTCGGGATTGTAGGTGGCCAAGGCCTGGTGCCCGGCAGAGGGAGTTGGGCACAAATGATGGCCTGTTTCCAGGGGTAAGTAAAGTCAGCTCCCCAGGTGCCTGATGTCAGTTTGTAGGAGGCCTTTGGCCCTCCATGGGAAGCCAGGCTTCCAGTTTGTGGCAGCTTGCATCTGGAAGAAATCCTGTTCCGTTCGGGATTGTAGGTGGCCGAGGCCAGGTGCCCAGCAGAGGGAGTTGGGCACAAATGATGGCCTGTTTCATGAGGAAAGAAAAGTCAGCTGCCCAGGTGCCTGATGTCAGTTTGTAGGAGGCCTTTGGCCCTCCATGGGAAGCCAGGCTTCCAGTTTGTGGCAGCTTGCATCTGGAAGAAATCCTGTTCCGTTCGGGATTGTAGGCGGCCGAGGCCTGGTGCCCGACAGAGGGAGTTGGGCACAAAGGATGGCCTGTTTCCAGGGGTAAGTAAAGTCAGCTGCCCAGGTGCCTGATGTCAGTTTGTAGGAGGCCTTTGGCCCTCCAAGTGAAGCCACGTTTCCAGTTTGTTGCAGCTTGCATCTGGAAGAACTCCTGTTCCGTTCGGGATTGTAGGTGGCCGAAGCTGGGGGACCGGCAGAGGGAGTTGGGCACAAAGGATGGCCTGTTTCCAGAGGTAAGGAAAGTCAGCTGCCCAGGTGCCTGATGTCAGTTTGTAGGAGGCCTTTGGCCCTCCAAGGGAAGCTAGTCTTTATGTTCAAGGCAGCTTGCATCGGGAAGAAATCCTGTTCCGTTCGGGATTGTAGGTGGACGGAGCTGGGTGCCCAGCTGACGGAGTTGGGCACAAAGGATGGCCTGATTCCAGGGGTAAGTAAAGTCAGCTGCCCAGGTGCCTGATGTCAGTTTGTAGGAGGCCTTTGGCCCTCCAAGGTAAGCAAGTCTTCCTGTTCAAGGCAGCTTGCATCTGGAAGAAATCCTGTTCCGTTCGGGATTGTAGGTGGACGGAGCTGGGTGCTTGGATGAGGGAGTTGGTCACAAAGGATGGGCTGTTTCCAGGGGTAAGTAAAGTCAGCTGCCCAGGTGCCTGATGTCAGTTTGCAGGTGGCTATTGTTCCTCCATGGAAAGCCAGGCTTCCAGCTTGTGGCAGCTTGCATCGGGAAGTAATCCGGATCTGTTCGGTATTGCAGGTGGCCGAGGCCTGGTGCCCGGCAGAGGGAGTTGGGCACAAAGGATGGCCTGATTCCAGGGGTAAGTAAAGTCAGCTGCCCAGGGGCCTGATGTCAGTTTGTAGGAGGCCTTTGGCCCTCCAAGGGAAGCTAGTCTTCCAGCTTGTGGCAGCTTGCATCTGGAAGAAATGCTGTTCCGTTCGGGATTGTAGGTGGCCGAGGCCAGGTGCCCGGCAGAGGGAGTTGGGCACAAACGATGTCCTGTTTAGAGGGATAAGTAAAGTCAGCTGCCCACGTGCCTGATGTCAGTTTGTAGAAGGCCTTTGGCCCTCCATGGTAAGCCAGGCTTCCTGCTTGTGGCAGCTTGCATCTGGAAGAAATCTTGTTCCGTTCGGGATTGTAGGTGGCCGGAGCTGGGTGCCCGGATGAGGGAGTTGGGCACAAAGGATGGCCTGTTTCTAGGGGTAAGTAAAGTCAGCTGCCCAGGTGCCTGATGTCAGTTTGTAGGAGGCCTTTGGCCCTCCAAGTGAAGCCACGTTTCCTGCTTGTGGCAGCTTGCATCTGGAAGAACTCCGGTTCCGTTCGGGATTGTAGGTGGCCGAGGCCAAATGCCCGGCAGAGGGAGTTGGGCACAAATGATGGCCTGTTTCCAGGGATAAGTAAAGTCAGCTGCCCAGGTGCCTGATGTCAGTTTGTAGGAGGCCTTTGGCCCTCCAAGTGAAGCCAGGCTTCCTGCTTGTGGCAGCTTGCATCTGGAAGAAATCCTGTTCCGTTCGGGATTGTAGGTGGCCAAGGCCTGGGGCCCGGCAGAGGGAGTTGGGCACAAAGGATGGCCTGTTTCCAGGGGTAAGTAAAGTCAGCTGCCCAGGTGCCTGATGTCAGTTTGTAGGAGGCCTTTGGCCCTCCAAGGAAAGCTAGTCTTTATGTTCAAGGCAGCTTGCATCGGGAAGAAATCCTGTTCCGTTCGGGATTGTAGGTGGCCGGAGCTGGGTGCCCAGCTGAGGGAGTTGGGCACAAAGGATGGGCTGTTTCCAGGGGTAAGTAAAGTCAGCTGCCCAGGTGCCTGATGTCAGTTTGTACGAAACCTTTGGTCCTCCACGGGAAACCAGTCTTCCAGCTTGTGGCAGCTTGCATCTGGAAGAAATCCTGTTCCGTTCGGGATTGTCGGTGGCCGAGGCCGGGTGCCCGGCAGAGGGAGTTGGGCACAAACGATGTCCTGTTTAGAGCGATAAGTAAAGTCAGCTGCCCACGTGCCTGATGTCAGTTTGTAGGAGGCCTTTGGCCCTCCATGGGAAGCCAGGCTTCCTGCTTGTGGCAGCTTGCATCTGGAAGAAATCCTGTTCCGTTCGGGATTGTCGGAGTCCAGAGCTGGGTGCCCGGCTGAGGGAGTTGGACACAAAGGTTGGGCTGTTTCCAGGGGAAAGTAAAGTCAGCTGCCCAGGTGTTTGATGTCAGTTTGTAGGAGGCCTTTGGCCCTCCATGGGAAGCCAGGTTTCCTGCTTGTGGCAGCTTGCATCTGGAAGAAATCCTGTTCCGTTCGGGATTGTAGGTGGCCGAGGCCTGGTGCCCGACAGAGGGAGTTGGGCACAAAGGATGGCCTGTTTCCAGGGGTAAGTAAAGTCAGCTGCCCAGGCGCCTGATGTCAGTTTGTAGGAGGCCTTTGGCCCTCCAAGTGAAGCCACGTTTCCAGTTTGTGGCAGCTTGTATCTGGAAGAACTCCTGTTCCGTTCGGGATTGTAGGTGGCCGAAGCTGTGGGACCGGCAGAGGGAGTTGGGCACAAAGGATGGCCTGTTTCCAGAGGTAAGGAAAGTCAGCTGCCCAGGTGCCTGATGTCAGTTTGTAGGAGGCCTTTGGCCCTCCAAGGGAAGCTAGTCTTTATGTTCAAGGCAGCTTGCATCGGGAAGAAATCCTGTTCCGTTCGGGATTGTAGGTGGACGGAGCTGGGTGCCCAGCTGACGGAGTTGGGCACAAAGGATGGCCTGATTCCAGGGGTAAGTAAAGTCAGCTGCCCAGGTGCCTGATGTCAGTTTGTAGGAGGCCTTTGGCCCTCCAAGGGTAGCAAGTCTTCCTGTTCAAGGCAGCTTGCATCTGGAAGAAATCCTGTTCCGTTCGGGATTGTAGGTGGCCGGAGCTGGGTGCTTGGATGAGGGAGTTGGTCACAAAGGATGGGCTGTTTCCAGGGGTAAGTAAAGTCAGCTGCCCAGGTGCCTGATGTCAGTTTGCAGGTGGCTATTGTTCCTCCATGGAAAGCCAGGCTTCCAGCTTGTGGCAGCTTGCATCAGGAAGTAATCCTGATCTGTTCGGTATTGCAGGTGGCCGAGGCCTGGTGCCCGGCAGAGGGAGTTGGGCACAAAGGATGGCCTGTATCCAGGGGTAAGTAAAGTCAGCTGCCCAGGTGCCTGATGTCAGTTTGTAGGAGGCCTTTGGTCCTCCATGGGACACCAGTCTTTCAGCTTGTGGCAGCTTGCATCTGGAAGAAATCCTGTTTCGTTCGGGATTGTAGGTGGCAGAGGCCAGGTGCCCGGCAGAGGGAGTTGGGCACAAAGGATGGCCTGTTTCCAGGGGTAAGTAAAGTCAGCTGCCCAGGTGCCTGATGTCAGTTTGTAGGCGGCCTTTGGCCCTCCAAGAGAAGCCACGTTTCCAGCTTGTGGCAGCTTGCATCTGGAAGAAATCCTGTTCCGTTCGGGATTGTAGGTGGCCGAGGCCGGGTGCCCGGGAGAGGGAGTTGGGCACAAACGATGTCCTGTTTAGAGCGATAAGTAAAGTTAGCTGCCCACGTGCCTGATGTCAGTTTGTAGGAGGCCTTTGGCCCTCCATGGGAAGCCAGGCTTCCTGCTTGTGGCAGCTTGCATCTGGAAGAAATGCTGTTCCGTTCGGGATTGTCGGAGTCCATAGCTGGGTGCCCGGCTGAGGGAGTTGGACACAAAGGTTGGGCTGTTTCCAGGGGTAAGTAAAGTCAGCTGCCCAGGTGTTTGATGTCAGTTTGTAGGAGGCCTTTGGCCCTCCATGGGAAGCCAGGTTTCCTGCTTGTGGCAGCTTGCATCTGGAAGAAATCCTGTTCCGTTCGGGATTGTAGGTGGCCGGAGCTGGGTGCCCGGATGAGGGAGTTGGACACAAAGGATGGCCTGTTTCCAGGGGTAAGTAAAGTCAGCTGCCCAGGTGCCTGATGTCAGTTTGCAGGTGGCTATTGGTCCTCCATGGAAAGCCAGGCTTCCAGCTTGTGGCAGCTTGCATCGGGAAGTAATCCTGATCTGTTCGGGATTGCAGGTGGCCGAGGCCTGGTGCCCGGCAGAGGGAGTTGGGCACAAAGGATGGCCTGTATCCAGGGGTAAGTAAAGTCAGCTGCCCAGGTGCCTGATGTCAGTTTGTAGGAGGCCTTTGGTCCTCCATGG
The DNA here is from genome assembly GCF_029207755.1 of Chamaea fasciata. NCBI lineage: Eukaryota > Metazoa > Chordata > Aves > Passeriformes > Sylviidae > Chamaea > Chamaea fasciata. Next base: position 64,314 of record NW_027094308.1, on the reverse strand, counting down.
GAAACCAGTCTTTCAGCTTGTGGCAGCTTGCATCTGGAAGAAATCCTGTTCCGTTCGGGATTGTAGGTGGCCGAGGCCAGGTGCCCGGCAGAGGGAGTTGGGCACAAAGGATGGGCTGTTTCCAGGGGTAAGTAAAGTCAGCTGCCCAGGTGCCTGATGTCAGTTTGTAGGCGGCCTTTGGCCCTCCAAGTGAAGCCACGTTTCCAGCTTGTGGCAGCTTGCATCTGGAAGAACTCCGGTTCCGTTCGGGATTGTAGGTGGCCGAGGCCAAATGCCCGGCAGAGGGAGTTGGGCACAAAGGATGGCCTGTTTCCAGGGATAAGTCAGCTGCCCAGGTGCCTGATGTCAGTTTGTATGCGGCCATTGGCCCTCCATAGGAAGCCAGGCTTCCTGCTTGTGGCAGCTTGCATCTGGAAGAAATCCTGTTCCGTTCGGGACTGTAGGTGGCCAAGGCCTGGTGCCCGGCAGAGGGAGTTGGGCACAAAGGATGGCCTGTTTCCACGGGTAAGTAAAGTCAGCTGCCCACGTGCCTGATGTCAGTTTGTAGGAGGCCTTTGGCCCTCCATGGGAAGCCAGGCTTCCTGCTTGTGGCAGCTTGCATCTGGAAGAAATCCTGTTCCGTTCGGGATTGTAGGAGTTCAGAGCTGGGTGCCCGGCTGAGGGAGTTGGACACAAAGGATGGGCTGTTTCCAGGGGTAAGTAAAGTCAGCTGCCCAGGTGCCTGATGTCAGTTTGTAGGAGGCCTTTGGCCCTCCATGGGAAGCCCGGTTTCCTGCTTGTGGCAGCTTGCATCTGGAAGAAATCCTGTTCCGTTCGGGATTGTAGGTGGCCAAGGCCTGGTGCCCGGCAGTGGGAGTTGGGCACAAATGATGGCCTGTTTCCTGGGGTAAGTAAAGTCAGCTGCCCAGGTGCCTGATGTAAGTTTGTAGGAGGCCTTTGGCCCTCCATGGGAAACCAGGCTTCCAGTTTGTGGCAGCTTGCATCTGGAACAAATCCTGTTCCGTTCTGGATTGTAGGTGGCCGAGGCCAGTTGCCGGGCTGAGGGAGTTGGGCACAAAGGATGGCCTGTTTCCAGGGGTAAGTAAAGTCAGCTGCCCAGGTGCCTGATGTCAGTTTCTAGGAGGCCTTTGGCCCTCCATGGGAAGCCAGGCTTCCTGCTTGTGGCAGCTTGCATCTGGAAGAAATCCTGTTTTGTTCGGGATTGTAGGAGTCCGGAGGTGGGTGCCCGGCAGAGGGAGTTGGACACAAAGGATGGCCTGTTTCCAGGGGTAAGTAAAGTCAGCTGCCCAGGTGCCTGATGTCAGTTTGTAGGAGGCCTTTGGCCCTGCATAGGAAGCCAGGCTTCCTGCTTGTGGCAGCTTGCATCTGGAAGAAATCCTGTTCCGTTCGGGATTGTAGGTGGCCGGAGCTGGGTGCCCGGATGAGGGAGTTGGTCACAAAGGATGGGCTGTTTCCAGGGGTAAGTAAAGTCAGCTGCCCAGGTGCCTGATGTCAGTTTGCAGGTGGCTATTGTTCCTCCATGGAAATCCAGGCTTCCAGCTTGTGGCAGCTTGCATCGGGAAGTAATCCTGATCTGTTCGGTATTGCAGGTGGCCGAGGCCTGGTGCCCGGCAGAGGGAGTTGGGCACAAAGGATGGCCTGTATCCAGGGGTAAGTAAAGTCAGCTGCCCAGGTGCCTGATGTCAGTTTGTAGGAGGCCTTTGGTCCTCCATGGGAAACCAGTCTTTCAGCTTGTGGCAGCTTGCATCTGGAAGAAATCCTGTTCCGTTCGGGATTGTAGGTGGCAGAGGCCAGGTGCCCGGCAGAGGGAGTTGGGCACAAAGGATGGCCTGTTTCCAGGGGTAAGTAAAGTCAGCTGCCCAGGTGCCTGATGTCAGTTTGTAGGCGGCCTTTGGCCCTCCAAGAGAAGCCACGTTTCCAGCTTGTGGCAGCTTGCATCTGGAAGAACTCCGGTTCCGTTCGGGATTGTAGGTGGCCGAGGCCAAATGCCCGGCAGAGGGAGTTGGGCACAAATGATGGCCTGATTCCAGGGGTAAGTAAAGTCAGCTGCCCAGGTGCCTGATGTCAGTTTGTAGGAGCCCTTTGGCCCTCCATAGGAAGCCAGGCTTCCTGCTTGTGGCAGCTTGCATCTGGAAGAAATCCTGTTCCGTTCGGGATTGTAGGTGGCCAAGGCCTGGTGCCCGGCAGAGGGAGTTGGGCACAAAGGATGGACTCTTTCCAGGGGTAAGTAAAGTCAGCTGCACAGGTGCCTGATGTCAGTTTGTAGGAGGCCTTTGGCCCTCCAAGGGAAGCTAGTCTTCCAGCTTGTGGCAGCTTGCATCTGGAAGAAGTGCTGTTCCGTTCGGGATTGTAGGTGGCCGAGGCCAGGTGCCCGGCAGAGGGAGTTGGGCACAAACGATGTCCTGTTTAGAGGGATAAGTAAAGTCAGCTGCCCACGTGCCTGATGTCAGTTTGTAGAAGGCCTTTGGCCCTCCATGGGAAGCCAGTCTTCCTGTTGTGGCAGCTTGCATCTGGAAGAAATCCTGTTCCGTTCGGGATTGTAGGTGGCCGGAGCTGGGTGCCCGGATGAGGGAGTTGGGCACAAAGGATGGCCTGTTTCCAGGGGTAAGTAAAGTCAGCTGCCCACGTGCCTGATGTCAGTTTGTAGAAGGCCTTTGGCCCTCCATGGGAAGCCAGTCTTCCTGCTTGTGGCAGCTTGCATCGGGAAGTAGTCCTGATCTGTTCGGGATTGCAGGTGGCCGAGGCCTGGTGCCCGGCAGAGGGAGTTGGGCACAAAGGATGGCCTGTATCCAGGGGTAAGTAAAGTCAGCTGCCCAGGTGCCTGATGTCAGTTTGTAGGAGGCCTTTGGTCCTCCATGGGAAACCAGTCTTTCAGCTTGTGGCAGCTTGCATCTGGAAGAAATCCTGTTCCGTTCGGGATTGTAGTTGGCCGAGGCCAGGTGCCGGGAAGAGGGAGTTGGGCACAAAGGATGGCCTGTTTCCAGGGGTAAGTAAAGTCAGCTGCCCAGGTGCCTGATGTCAGTTTGTAGGCGGCCTTTGGCCCTCCAAGTGAAGCCACGTTTCCTGCTTGTGGCAGCTTGCATCTGGAAGAACTCCGGTTCCGTTCGGGATTGTAGGTGTCCGAGGCCAAATGCCCGGCAGCGGGAGCTGGGCACAAATGATGGGCTGTTTCCAGGGGTAAGTAAAGTCAGCTGCCCAGGTGCCTGATGTCAGTTTGTAGGAGGCCTTTGGCCCTCCAAGTGAAGCCAGGCTTCCTGCTTGTGGCAGCTTGCATCTGGAAGAAATCCTGTTCCGTTCGGGATTGTAGGTGGCCGAGGCCAGGTGCCCGGCAGAGGGAGTTGGGCACACTGGATGGCCTGTTTCCAGGGGTAAGTAAAGTCAGCTGCCCAGGTGCCTGATGTCAGTTTGTAGGAGGCCTTTGGCCCTCCAAGGAAAGCTAGTCTTTATGTTCAAGGCAGCTTGCATCGGGAAGAAATCCTGTTCCGTTCGGGATTGTAGGTGGCCGGAGCTGGGTGCCCAGCTGAGGGAGTTGGGCACAAAGGATGGGCTGTTTCCAGGGGTAAGTAAAGTCAGCTGCCCAAGTGCCTGATGTCAGTTTGTAGGAGGCCTTTGGTCCTCCACGGGAAACCAGTCTTCCAGCTTGTGGCAGCTTGCATCTGGAAGAAATCCTGTTCCGTTCGGGATTGTAGGTGGCCGAGGCCAGGTGCCCGGCAGAGGGAGTTGGGCACAAAGGATGGCCTGTTTCCAGGGGTAAGTAAAGTCAGCTGCCCACGTGCCTGATGTCAGTTTGTAAGAGGCCTTTGGCCCTCCAAGTGAAGCCACGTTTCCAGCTTGTGGCAGCTTGCATCTGGAAGAACTCCGGTTCCGTTCGGGATTGTAGGTGGCCGAGGCCAGGTGCCCGGCAGAGGGAGTTGGGCACAAAGGATGTCCTTTTTCCAGGGATAAGTAAAGTCAGCTGCCCAGGTGCCTGATGTCAGTTTGTAGGAGGCCTTTGGCCCTCCAAGGGAAGCTCGTCTTCCTGTTTAAGGCAGCTTGCATCTGGAAGAAATCCTGTTCCGTTCGGGATTGTAGGTGGCCGGAGCTGGGTGCCCAGCTGAGGGAGTTGGGCACAAAGGATGGCCTGATTCCAGGGGTAAGTAAAGTCAGCTGCCCAGGTGCCTGATGTCAGTTTTTAGGAGGCCTTTGGCCCTCCATGGGAAGCCAGGCTTCCTGCTTGTGGCAGCTTGCATCTGGAAGACATCCTGTCCAGTTCGGGATTGTAGGTGGCCGGAGCTCGGTGCCCAGATGAGGGTGTTGGACACAAAGGATGGGCTGTTTCCAGGGGTAAGTAAAGTCAGCTGCCCAGGTGCCTGATGTCAGTTTGCCAGTGGCTATTGTTCCTACATGGAAAGCCAGGCTTCCAGCTTGTGGCAGCCCACATCTGGAAGAACTCCGGTTCCGTTCGGGATTGTAGGTGGCCGTGGCCAGGTGCCCGGCAGAGGGAGTTGGGCACAAACGATGTCCTGTTTAGAGGGATAAGTAAAGTCAGCTGCCAACGTGCCTGATGTCAGTTTGTAGAAGGCCTTTGGCCCTCCATGGGAAGCCAGGCTTCCTGCTTGTGGCAGCTTGCATCTGGAAGAAATCCTGTTCCGTTCGGGATTGTAGGTGGCCGGAGCTGGGTGCCCGGATGAGGGAGTTGGGCACAAAGGATGGCCTGTTTCCAGGGGTAAGTAAAGTCAGCTTCCCAGGTGCCTGATGTCAGTTTGTAGGAGGCCTTTGGCCCTCCAAGGGAAGGTTGTTTTCCACTTTGTGGCAGCTTGCATCGGGAAGTAGTCCTGATCTGTTCGGGATTGCAGGTGGCCGAGGCCTGGTGCCCGGCAGAGGGAGTTGGGCACAAAGGATGGCCTGTATCCAGGGGTAAGTAAAGTCAGCTGCCCAGGTGCCTGATGTCAGTTTGTAGGAGGCCTTTGGTCCTCCATGGGAAACCAGTCTTTCAGCTTGTGGCAGCTTGCATCTGGAAGAAATCCTGTTCCGTTCGGGATTGTAGGTGGCCGAGGCCAGGTGCCCGGCAGAGGGAGTTGGGCACAAGGGATGGGCTGTTTCCAGGGGTAAGTAAAGTCAGCTGCCCAGGTGCCTGATGTCAGTTTGTAGGAGGCCTTTGGCCCTCCAAGTGAAGCCACGTTTCCTGCTTGTGGCAGCTTGCATCTGGAAGAACTCCGGTTGCGTTCGGGATTGTAGGTGGCCGAGGTCAGGTGCCCGGCAGAGGGATTTGGGCACAAATGATGGCCTGTTTCATGAGGAAAGTAAAGTCAGCTGCCCAGGTGCATGATGTCAGTTTGTAGGAGGCCTTTGGTCCTCCAAGTGAAGCCACGTTTCCAGCTTGTGGCAGCTTGCATCTGGAAGAACTCCTGTTCCGTTCGGGATTGTAGGTGGCCGAGGCCAGGTGCCCGGCAGAGGGAGTTTTGCACAAAGGATGTCCTGTTTCCAGGGGTAAGTAAAGTCAGCTGCCCAGGTGCCTGATGTCAGTTTGTAGGAGGCCTTTGGCCCTCCATGGGAAGCCAGGTTTCCTGCTTGTGGCAGCTTGCATCTGGAAGAAATCCTGTTTTGTTCGGGATTGTAGGTGTCCGGAGCTGGGTGCCCGGCTGAGGGAGTTGGACACAAATGATGGGCTGTTTCTAGGGGTAAGTAAAGTCAGCTGCCCAGGTGCCTGATGTCAGTTTGTAGGAGGCTTTTGGCCCTCCATGGGAAGCCAGATTTCCTGCTTGTGGCAGCTTGCATCTGGAAGAAATCCTGTTTCGTTCGGGATTGTAGGTGGCCAAGGCCTGGTGCCCGGCAGAGGGAGTTGGGCACAAATGTTGGCCTGTTTCCAGGGGTAAGTAAAGTCAGCTCCCCAGGTGCCTGATGTCAGTTTGTAGGAGGCCTTTGGCCCTCCATGGGAAGCCAGGCTTCCTGCTTGTGGCAGCTTGCATCTGGAAGAAATCCTGTTCTGTTCGGGATTGTAGGTGGCCGAGGCCTGGTGCCCAGCAGATGGAGTTGGGCACAAATGATGGCCTGTTTCATGAGGAAAGTAAAGTGAGCTGCCCAAATGCCTGATTTCAGTTTGTAGGAGGCCTTTGGCCCTCCATAGGAAGCCAGGCTTCCTGCTTGTGGCAGCTTGCATCTGGAAGAAATCCTGTTCCGTTCGGGATTGTAGGTGGCCGAGGCCAGGTGCCCGGCAGAGGGAGTTGGGCACAAAGGATGGGCTGTTTCCAGGGGTAAGTAAAGTCAGCTGCCCAGGTGCCTGATGTCAGTTTGTAGGCGGCCTTTGGCCCTCCAAGTGAAGCCACGTTTCCAGCTTGTGGCAGCTTGCATCTGGAAGAACTCCGGTTCCGTTCGGGATTGTAGGTGGCCGAGGCCAAATGCCCGGCAGAGGGAGTTGGGCACAAAGGATGGCCTGTTTCCAGGGATAAGTCAGCTGCCCAGGTGCCTGATGTCAGTTTGTAGGCGGCCATTGGCCCTCCAAGGGAAGCCAGGCTTCCTGCTTGTGGCAGCTTGCATCTGGAAGAAATCCTGTTCCGTTCGGGATTGTAGGTGGCCAAGGCCTGGTGCCCGGCAGAGGGAGTTGGGCACAAAGGATGGCCTGTTTCCACGGGTAAGTAAAGTCAGCTGCCCACGTGCCTGATGTCAGTTTGTAGGAGGCCTTTGGCCCTCCATGGGAAGCCAGGCTTCCTGCTTGTGGCAGCTTGCATCTGGAAGAAATCCTGTTCCGTTCGGGATTGTAGGAGTCCAGAGCTGGGTGCCCGGCTGAGGGAGTTGGACACAAAGGATGGGCTGTTTCCAGGGGTAAGTAAAGTCAGCTGCCCAGGTGCCTGATGTCAGTTTGTAGGAGGCCTTTGGCCCTCCATGGGAAGCCAGGTTTCCTGCTTGTGGCTGCTTGCATCTGGAAGAAATCCTGTTCCGTTCGGGATTGTAGGTGGCCAAGGCCTGGTGCCCGGCAGTGGGAGGTGGGCACAAATGATGGCCTGTTTCCTGGGGTAAGTAAAGTCAGCTGCCCAGGTGCCTGATGTAAGTTTGTAGGAGGCCTTTGGCCCTCCATGGGAAGCCAGGCTTCCAGTTTGTGGCAGCTTGCATCTGGAACAAATCCTGTTCCGTTCTGGATTGTAGGTGGCCGAGGCCAGTTGCCGGGCTGAGGGAGTTGGGCACAAAGGATGGCCTGTTTCCTGGGGTAAGTAAAGTCAGCTGCCCAGGTGCCTGATGTCAGTTTCTAGGAGGCCTTTGGCCCTCCATGGGAAGCCAGGCTTCCTGCTTGTGGCAGCTTGCATCTGGAAGAAATCCTGTTTTGTTCGGGATTGTAGGAGTCCGGAGCTGGGTGCCCGGCTGAGGGAGTTGGACACAAAGGATGGCCTGTTTCCAGGGGTAAGTAAAGTCAGCTGCCCAGGTGCCTGATGTCAGTTTGTAGGAGGCCTTTGGCCCTGCATAGGAAGCCAGGCTTCCTGCTTGTGGCAGCTTGCATCTGGAAGAAATCCTGTTCCGTTCGGGATTGTAGGTGGCCAAGGCCTGGTGCCCGGCAGAGGGAGTTGGGCACAAATGATGGCCTGTTTCCAGGGGTAAGTAAAGTCAGTTCCCCAGGTGCCTGATGTCAGTTTGTAGGAGGCCTTTGGCCCTCCATGGGAAGCCAGGCTTCCAGTTTGTGGCAGCTTGCATCTGGAAGAAATCCTGTTCCGTTCGGGATTGTAGGTGGCCGAGGCCAGGTGCCCAGCAGAGGGAGTTGGGCACAAATGATAGCCTGTTTCATGAGGAAAGAAAAGTCAGCTGCCCAGGTGCCTGATGTCAGTTTGTAGGAGGCCTTTGGCCCTCCATGGGAAGCCAGGTTTCCTGCTTGTGGCAGCTTGCATCTGGAAGAAATCCTGTTCCGTTCGGGATTGTAGGTGGCCAAGGCCTGGTGCCCGGCAGTGGGAGTTGGGCAGAAATGATGGGCTGTTTCCAGGGGTAAGTAAAGTCAGCTGCCCAGGTGCCTGATGTAAGTTTGTAGGAGGCCTTTGGCCCTCCATGGGAAGCCAGGCTTCCAGTTTGTGGCAGCTTGCATCTGGAACAAATCCTGTTCCGTTCTGGATTGTAGGTGGCCGAGGCCAGTTGCCGGGCTGAGGGAGTTGGGCACAAAGGATGGCCTGTTTCCTGGGGTAAGTAAAGTCAGCTGCCCAGGTGCCTGATGTCAGTTTCTAGGAGGCCTTTGGCCCTCCATGGGAAGCCAGGCTTCCTGCTTGTGGCAGCTTGCATCTGGAAGAAATCCTGTTTTGTTCGGGATTGTAGGAGTCCGGAGCTGGGTGCCCGGCTGAGGGAGTTGGACACAAAGGATGGCCTGTTTCCAGGGGTAAGTAAAGTCAGCTGCCCAGGTGCCTGATGTCAGTTTGTAGGAGGCCTTTGGCCCTGCATAGGAAGCCAGGCTTCCTGCTTGTGGCAGCTTGCATCTGGAAGAAATCCTGTTCCGTTCGGGATTGTAGGTGGCCAAGGCCTGGTGCCCGGCAGAGGGAGTTGGGCACAAATGATGGCCTGTTTCCAGGGGTAAGTAAAGTCAGCTCCCCAGGTGCCTGATGTCAGTTTGTAGGAGGCCTTTGGCCCTCCATGGGAAGCCAGGCTTCCAGTTTGTGGCAGCTTGCATCTGGAAGAAATCCTGTTCCGTTCGGGATTGTAGGTGGCCGAGGCCAGGTGCCCAGCAGAGGGAGTTGGGCACAAATGATAGCCTGTTTCATGAGGAAAGAAAAGTCAGCTGCCCAGGTGCCTGATGTCAGTTTGTAGGAGGCCTTTGGTCCTCCATTGAAAGCCAGGCTTCCAGCTTGTGGCTGCATGCATCTGGAAGAAATCCTGTTCCATTCGGGATTGTAGGTGGCCGAGGCCTGGTGCCCGACAGAGGGAGTTGGGCACAAAGGATGGCCTGATTCCAGGGGTAAGTAAAGTCAGCTGCCCAGGTGCCTGATGTCAGTTTGTAGGAGGCCTTTGGCCCTCCAAGTGAAGCCATGTTTCCAGTTTGTGGCAGCTTGCATCTGGAAGAACTCCTGTTCCGTTCGGGATTGTAGGTGGCCGGAGCTGGGTGCCCAGCTGACGGAGTTGGGCACAAAGGATGGCCTGATTCCAGGGGTAAGTAAAGTCAGCTGCCCAGGTGCCTGATGTCAGTTTGTAGGAGGCCTTTGGCCCTCCAAGGGAAGCAAGTCTTCCTGTTCAAGGCAGCTTGCATCTGGAAGAAATCCTGTTCCGTTCGGGATTGTAGGTGGCCGGAGCTGGGTGCCCGGATGAGGGAGTTGGTCACAAAGGATGGGCTGTTTCCAGGGGTAAGTAAAGTCAGCTGCCCAGGTGCCTGATGTCAGTTTGCAGGTGGCTATTGTTCCTCCATGGAAAGTCAGGCTTCCAGCTTGTGGCAGCTTGCATCGGGAAGTAATCCTGATCTGTTCGGTATTGCAGGTGGCCGAGGCCTGGTGCCCGGCAGAGGGAGTTGGGCACAAAGGATGGCCTGTATCCAGGGGTAAGTAAAGTCAGCTGCCCAGGTGCCTGATGTCAGTTTGTAGGAGGCCTTTGGTCCTCCATGGGAAACCAGTCTTTCAGCTTGTGGCAGCTTGCATCTGGAAGAAATCCTGTTCCGTTCGGGATTGTAGGTGGCAGAGGCCAGGTGCCCGGCAGAGGGAGTTGGGCACAAAGGATGGCCTGTTTCCAGGGGTAAGTAAAGTCAGCTGCCCAGGTGCCTGATGTCAGTTTGTAGGCGGCCTTTGGCCCTCCAAGAGAAGCCACGTTTCCAGCTTGTGGCAGCTTGCATCTGGAAGAACTCCGGTTCCGTTCGGGATTGTAGGTGGCCGAGGCCAAATGCCCGGCAGAGGGAGTTGGGCACAAAGGATGGCCTGTTTCCAGGGGTAAGTAAAGTCAGCTGCCCAGGTGCCTGATGTCAGTTTGTAGGAGCCCTTTGGCCCTCCATAGGAAGCCAGGCTTCCTGCTTGTGGCAGCTTGCATCTGGAAGAAATCCTGTTCCGTTCGGGATTGTAGGTGGCCAAGGCCTGGTGCCCGGCAGAGGGAGTTGGGCACAAAGGATGGACTCTTTCCAGGGGTAAGTAAAGTCAGCTGCCCAGGTGCCTGATGTCAGTTTGTAGGAGGCCTTTGGCCCTCCAAGGAAAGCTAGTCTTTATGTTCAAGGCAGCTTGCATCGGGAAGAAATCCTGTTCCGTTCGGGATTGTAGGTGGCCGGAGCTGGGTGCCCAGCTGAGGGAGTTGGGCACAAAGGATGGCCTGATTCCAGGGGTAAGTAAAGTCAGCTGCCCAGGGGCCTGATGTCAGTTTGTAGGAGGCCTTTGGCCCTCCAAGGGAAGCTAGTCTTCCAGCTTGTGGCAGCTTGCATCTGGAAGAAATGCTGTTCCGTTCGGGATTGTAGGTGGCCGAGGCCAGGTGCCCGGCAGAGGGAGTTGGGCACAAACGATGTCCTGTTTAGAGGGATAAGTAAAGTCAGCTGCCCACGTGCCTGATGTCAGTTTGTAGAAGGCCTTTGGCCCTCCATGGGAAGCCAGGCTTCCTGCTTGTGGCAGCTTGCATCTGGAAGAAATCCTGTTCCGTTCGGGATTGTAGGTGGCCGGAGCTGGGTGCCCGGATGAGGGAGTTGGGCACAAAGGATGGCCTGTTTCCAGGGGTAAGTAAAGTCAGCTTCCCAGGTGCCTGATGTCAGTTTGTAGGAGGCCTTTGGCCCTCCAAGGGAAGCTTGTTTTCCACTTTGTGGCAGCTTGCATCGGGAAGTAGTCCTGATCTGTTCGGGATTGCAGGTGGCCGAGGCCTGGTGCCCGGCAGAGGGAGTTGGGCACAAAGGATGGCCTGTATCCAGGGGTAAGTAAAGTCAGCTGCCCAGGTGCCTGATGTCAGTTTGTAGGAGGCCTTTGGTCCTCCATGGGAAACCAGTCTTTCAGCTTGTGGCAGCTTGCATCTGGAAGAAATCCTGTTCCGTTCGGGATTGTAGTTGGCCGAGGCCAGGTGCCGGGAAGAGGGAGTTGGGCACAAATGATGGCCTGTTTCCAGGGGTAAGTAAAGTCAGCTGCCCAGGTGCCTGATGTCAGTTTGTAGGCGGCATTTGGCCCTCCAAGTGAAGCCACGTTTCCTGCTTGAGGCAGCTTGCATCTGGAAGAACTCCGGTTCCGTTCGGGATTGTAGGTGGCCGAGGCCAAATGCCCGGCAGAGGGAGTTGGGCACAAATGATGGCCTATTTCCAGGGATAAGTAAAGTCAGCTGCCCAGGTGCCTGATGTCAGATTGTAGGAGGCCTTTGGCCCTCCAAGTGAAGCCAGGCTTCCTGCTTGTGGCAGCTTGCATCTGGAAGAAATCCTGTTCCGTTCGGGATTGTAGGTGGCCAAGGCCTGGTGCCCGGCAGAGGGAGTTGGGCACAAAGGATGGGCTGTTTCCAGGGGTAAGTAAAGTCAGCTGCCCAGGTGCCTGATGTCAGTTTGTAGGAGGCCTTTGGCCCTCCATGGAAAGCTAGTCTTTATGTTCAAGGCAGCTTGCATCGGGAAGAAATCCTGTTCCGTTCGGGATTGTAGGTGGCCGGAGCTGGGTGCCCAGCTGAGGGAGTTGGGCACAAAGGATGGGCTGTTTCCAGGGGTAAGTAAAGTCAGCTGCCCAGGTGCCTGATGTCAGTTTGTAGGAGGCCTTTGGTCCTCCACGGGAAACCAGTCTTCCAGCTTGTGGCAGCTTGCATCTGGAAGAAATCCTGTTCCGTTCGGGATTGTAGGTGGCCGAGGCCTGGTGCCCGGCAGAGGGAGTTGGGCACAAAGGATGGCCTGTTTCCAGGGGTAAGTAAAGTCAGCTGCCCACGTGCCTGATGTCAGTTTGTAAGAGGCCTTTGGCCCTCCAAGTGAAGCCACGTTTCCAGCTTGTGGCAGCTTGCATCTGGAAGAACTCCGGTTCCATTCGGGATTGTTGGTGGCCGAGGCCAGGTGCCCGGCAGAGGGAGTTGGGCACAAAGGATGTCCTTTTTCCAGGGATAAGTAAAGTCAGCTGCCCAGGTGCCTGATGTCAGTTTGTAGGAGGCCTTTGGCCCTCCAAGGGAAGCTCGTCTTCCTGTTTAACGCAGCTTGCATCTGGAAGAAATCCTGTTCCGTTCGGGATTGTAGGTGGCCGGAGCTGGGTGCCCAGCTGAGGCAGTTGGGCACAAAGGATGGCCTGATTCCAGGGGTAAGTAAAGTCAGCTGCCCAGGTGCCTGATGTCAGTTTTTAGGAGGCCTTTGGCCCTCCATGGGAAGCCAGGATTCCTGCTTGTGGCAGCTTGCATCTGGAAGACATCCTGTTCAGTTCGGGATTGTAGGTGGCCGGAGCTCGGTGCCCGGATAAGGGTGTTGGACACAAAGGATGGGCTGTTTCCAGGGGTAAGTAAAGTCAGCTGCCCAGGTGCCTGATGTCAGTTTGCCGGTGGCTATTGTTCCTACATGGAAAGCCAGGCTTCCAGCTTGTGGCAGCTTGCATCGGGAAGTAATCCTGATCTGTTCGGGATTGCAGGTGGCCGAGGCCTGGTGCCCGGCAGAGGGAGTTGGGCACAAAGGATGGCCTGTATCCAGGGGTAAGTAAAGTCAGCTGCCCAGGTGCCTGATGTCAGTTTGTAGGAGGCCTTTGGTCCTCCATGGGAAACCAGTCTTTCAGCTTGTGGCAGCTTGCATCTGGAAGAAATCCTGTTCCGTTCGGGATTGTAGGTGGCCGAGGCCAGGTGCCCGGCAGAGGGAGTTGGGCACAAAGTATGGCCTGTTTCCAGGGGTAAGTAAAGTCAGCTGCCCAGGTGCCTGATGTCAGTTTGTAGGCGGCCTTTGGCCCTCCAAGTGAAGCCACGTTTCCAGCTTGTGGCAGCTTGCATCTGGAAGAACTCCGGTTCCGTTCGGGATTGTAGGTGGCCGAGGCCAAATGCCCGGCAGAGGGAGTTGGGCACAAAGGATGGCCTGTTTCCAGGGGTAAGTAAAGTCACCTGCCCAGGTGCCTGATGTCAGTTTGTAGGAGGCCTTTGGCCCTCCATAGGAAGCCAGGCTTCCTGCTTGTGGCAGCTTGCATCTGGAAGAAATCCTGTTCCGTTCGGGATTGTAGGTGGCCAAGGCCTGGGGCCCGGCAGAGGGAGTTGGGCACAAAGGATGGCCTGTTTCCAGGGGTAAGTAAAGTCAGCTGCCCAGGTGCCTGATGTCAGTTTGTAGGAGGCCTTTGGCCCTCCAAGGAAAGCTAGTCTTTATGTTCAAGGCAGCTTGCATCGGGAAGAAATCCTGTTCCGTTCGGGATTGTAGGTGGCCAAAGCTGTGGGCCCAGCTGAGGGAGTTGGGCACAAAGGATGGCCTGATTCCAGGGGTAAGTAAAGTCAGCTGCCCAGGTGCCTGATGTCAGTTTGTAGGAGGCCTTTGGCCCTCCAAGGGAAGCTAGTCTTTCAGCTTGTGGCAGCTTGCATCTGGAAGAAATGCTGTTCCGTTCGGGATTGTAGGTGGCCGAGGCCAGGTGCCCGGCAGAGGGAGTTGGGCACAAACGATGTCCTGTTTAGAGGGATAAGTAAAGTCAGCTGCCCACGTGCCTGATGTCAGTTTGTAGAAGGCCTTTGGCCCTCCATGGGAAGCCAGGCTTCCTGCTTGTGGCAGCTTGCATCTGGAAGAAATCCTGTTCCGTTCGGGATTGTAGGTGGCCAGAGATGGGTGCCCGGATGAGGGAGTTGGGCACAAAGGATGGCCTGTTTCCAGGGGTAAGTAAAGTCAGCTGCCCAGGTGCCTGATGTCAGTTTGTAGGAGGCCTTTGGCCCTCCAAGGGAAGCTTGTTTTCCACTTTGTGGCAGCATGCATCGGGAAGAAATCCTGTTCCGTTGTGGATTGTAGTAGTCCAGAGCTGGGTGCCCGGCTGAGGGAGTTGGACACAAAGGATGGGCTGTTTCCAGGGGTAAGTAAAGTCAGCTGCCCAGGTGCCTGATGTCAGTTTGTAGGAGGCCTTTGGCCCTGCATAGGAAGCCAGGCTTCCTGCTTGTGGCAGCTTGCATCTGGAAGAAATCCTGTTCCGTTCGGGATTGTAGGTGGCCAAGGCCTGGTGCCCGGCAGAGGGAGTTGGGCACAAATGATGGCCTGTTTCCAGGGGTAAGTAAAGTCAGCTCCCCAGGTGCCTGATGTCAGTTTGTAGGAGGCCTTTGGCCCTCCATGGGAAGCCAGGCTTCCAGTTTGTGGCAGCTTGCATCTGGAAGAAATCCTGTTTCGTTCGGGATTGTAGGTGGCCGAGGCCAGGTGCCCAGCAGAGGGAGTTGGGCACAAATGATAGCCTGTTTCATGAGGAAAGAAAAGTCAGCTGCCCAGGTGCCTGATGTCAGTTTGTAGGAGGCCTTTGGTCCTCCATGGAAAGCCAGGCTTCCAGCTTGTGGCTGCATGCATCTGGAAGAAATCCTGTTCCATTCGGGATTGTAGGTGGCCGAGGCCTGGTGCCCGACAGAGGGAGTTGGGCACAAAGGATGGCCTGTTTCCAGGGGTAAGTAAAGTCAGCTGCCCAGGTGCCTGATGTCAGTTTGTAGGAGGCCTTTGGCCCTCCAAGTGAAGCCATGTTTCCAGTTTGTGGCAGCTTGCATCTGGAAGAACTCCTGTTCCTTTCGGGATTGTAGGTGGCCGGAGCTGGGTGCCCAGCTGACGGAGTTGGGCACAAAGGATGGCCTGATTCCAGGGGTAAGTAAAGTCAGCTGCCCAGGTGCCTGATGTCAGTTTGTAGGAGGCCTTTGGCCCTCCAAGGGAAGCAAGTCTTCCTGTTCAAGGCAGCTTGCATCTGGAAGAAATCCTGTTCCGTTCGGGATTGTAGGTGGCCGGAGCTGGGTGCCCGGATGAGGGAGTTGGTCACAAAGGATGGGCTGTTTCCAGGGGTAAGTAAAGTCAGCTGCCCAGGTGCCTGATGTCAGTTTGCAGGTGGCTATTGTTCCTCCATGGAAAGTCAGGCTTCCAGCTTGTGGCAGCTTGCATCGGGAAGTAATCCTGATCTGTTCGGTATTGCAGGTGGCCGAGGCCTGGTGCCCGGCAGAGGGAGTTGGGCACAAAGGATGGCCTGTATCCAGGGGTAAGTAAAGTCAGCTGCCCAGGTGCCTGATGTCAGTTTGTAGGAGGCCTTTGGTCCTCCATGGGAAACCAGTCTTTCAGCTTGTGGCAGCTTGCATCTGGAAGAAATCCTGTTCCGTTCGGGATTGTAGGGGGCAGAGGCCAGGTGCCCGGCAGAGGGAGTTGGGCACAAAGGATGGCCTGTTTCCAGGGGTAAGTAAAGTCAGCTGCCCAGGTGCCTGATGTCAGTTTGTAGGCGGCCTTTGGCCCTCCAAGAGAAGCCACGTTTCCAGCTTGTGGCAGCTTGCATCTGGAAGAACTCCGGTTCCGTTCGGGATTGTAGGTGGCCGAGGCCAAATGCCCGGCAGAGGGAGTTGGGCACAAAGGATGGCCTGTTTCCAGGGGTAAGTAAAGTCAGCTGCCCAGGTGCCTGATGTCAGTTTGTAGGAGCCCTTTGGCCCTCCATAGGAAGCCAGGCTTCCTGCTTGTGGCAGCTTGCATCTGGAAGAAATCCTGTTCCGTTCGGGATTGTAGGTGGCCAAGGCCTGGTGCCCGGCAGAGGGAGTTGGGCACAAAGGATGGACTCTTTCCAGGGGTAATTAAAGTCAGCTGCCCAGGTGCCTGATGTCAGTTTGTAGGAGGCCTTTGGCCCTCCAAGGAAAGCTAGTCTTTATGTTCAAGGCAGCTTGCATCGGGAAGAAATCCTGTTCCGTTCGGGATTGTAGGTGGCCGGAGCTGGGTGCCCAGCTGAGGGAGTTGGGCACAAAGGATGGCCTGATTCCAGGGGTAAGTAAAGTCAGCTGCCCAGGGGCCTGATGTCAGTTTGTAGGAGGCCTTTGGCCCTCCAAGGGAAGCTAGTCTTCCAGCTTGTGGCAGCTTGCATCTGGAAGAAATGCTGTTCCGTTCGGGATTGTAGGTGGCCGAGGCCAGGTGCCCGGCAGAGGGAGTTGGGCACAAACGATGTCCTGTTTAGAGGGATAAGTAAAGTCAGCTGCCCACGTGCCTGATGTCAGTTTGTAGAAGGCCTTTGGCCCTCCATGGGAAGCCAGGCTTCCTGCTTGTGGCAGCTTGCATCTGGAAGAAATCCTGTTCCGTTCGGGATTGTAGGTGGCCGGAGCTGGGTGCCCGGATGAGGGAGTTGGGCAAAAAGGATGGCCTGTTTCCAGGGGTAAGTAAAGTCGGCTTCCCAGGTGCCTGATGTCAGTTTGTAGGAGGCCTTTGGCCCTCCAAGGGAAGCTTGTTTTCCACTTTGTGGCAGCTTGCATCGGGAAGTAGTCCTGATCTGTTCGGGATTGCAGGTGGCCGAGGCCTGGTGCCCGGCAGAGGGAGTTGGGCACAAAGGATGGCCTGTATCCAGGGGTAAGTAAAGTCAGCTGCCCAGGTGCCTGATGTCAGTTTGTAGGAGGCCTTTGGTCCTCCATGGGAAACCAGTCTTTCAGCTTGTGGCAGCTTGCATCTGGAAGAAATCCTGTTCCGTTCGGGATTGTAGTTGGCCGAGGCCAGGTGCCGGGAAGAGGGAGTTGGGCACAAAGGATGGCCTGTTTCCAGGGGTAAGTAAAGTCAGCTGCCCAGGTGCCTGATGTCAGTTTGTAGGCGGCATTTGGCCCTCCAAGTGAAGCCACGTTTCCTGCTTGAGGCAGCTTGCATCTGGAAGAACTCCGGTTCCGTTCGGGATTGTAGATGGCCGAGGCCAAATGCCCGGCAGAGGGAGTTGGGCACAAATGATGGCCTATTTCCAGGGATAAGTAAAGTCAGCTGCCCAGGTGCCTGATGTCAGTTTGTAGGAGGCCTTTGGCCCTCCAAGTGAAGCCAGGCTTCCTGCTTGTGGCAGCTTGCATCTGGAAGAAATCCTGTTCCGTTCGGGATTGTAGGTGGCCAAGGCCTGGTGCCCGGCAGAGGGAGTTGGGCACAAAGGATGGGCTGTTTCCAGGGGTAAGTAAAGTCAGCTGCCCAGGTGCCTGATGTCAGTTTGTAGGAGGCCTTTGGCCCTCCATGGAAAGCTAGTCTTTATGTTCAAGGCAGCTTGCATCGGGAAGAAATCCTGTTCCGTTCGGGATTGTAGGTGGCCGGAGCTGGGTGCCCAGCTGAGGGAGTTGGGCACAAAGGATGGGCTGTTTCCAGGGGTAAGTAAAGTCAGCTGCCCAGGTGCCTGATGTCAGTTTGTAGGAGGCCTTTGGTCCTCCACGGGAAACCAGTCTTCCAGCTTGTGGCAGCTTGCATCTGGAAGAAATCCTGTTCCGTTCGGGATTGTAGGTGGCCGAGGCCAGGTGCTCGGCAGAGGGAGTTGGGCACAAAGGATGGCCTGTTTCCAGGGGTAAGTAAAGTCAGCTGCCCACGTGCCTGATGTCAGTTTGTAAGAGGCCTTTGGCCCTCCAAGTGAAGCCACGTTTCCAGCTTGTGGCAGCTTGCATCTGGAAGAACTCCGGTTCCGTTCGGGATTGTAGGTGGCCGAGGCCAGGTGCCCGGCAGAGGGAGTTGGGCACAAAGGATGTCCTTTTTCCAGGGATAAGTAAAGTCAGCTGCCCAGGTGCCTGATGTCAGTTTGTAGGAGGCCTTTGGCCCTCCAAGGGAAGCTCGTCTTCCTGTTTAAGGCAGCTTGCATCTGGAAGAAATCCTGTTCCGTTCGGGATTGTAGGTGGCCGGAGCTGGGTGCCCAGCTGAGGCAGTTGGGCACAAAGGATGGCCTGATTCCAGGGGTAAGTAAAGTCAGCTGCCCAGGTGCCTGATGTCAGTTTTTAGGAGGCCTTTGGCCCTCCATGGGAAGCCAGGATTCCTGCTTGTGGCAGCTTGCATCTGGAAGACATCCTGTTCAGTTCGGGATTGTAGGTGGCCGGAGCTCGGTGCCCGGATAAGGGGGTTGGACACAAAGGATGGGCTGTTTCCAGGGGTAAGTAAAGTCAGCTGCCCAGGTGCCTGATGTCAGTTTGTAGGAGGCCTTTGGCCCTGCATAGGAAGCCAGGCTTCCTGCTTGTGGCAGCTTGCATCTGGAAGAAATCCTGTTCCGTTCGGGATTGTAGGTGGCCAAGGCCTGGTGCCCGGCAGAGGGAGTTGGGCACAAATGATGGCCTGTTTCCAGGGGTAAGTAAAGTCAGCTCCCCAGGTGCCTGATGTCAGTTTGTAGGAGGCCTTTGGCCCTCCATGGGAAGCCAGGCTTCCAGTTTGTGGCAGCTTGCATCTGGAAGAAATCCTGTTCCGTTCGGGATTGTAGGTGGCCGAGGCCAGGTGCCCAGCAGAGGGAGTTGGGCACAAATGATAGCCTGTTTCATGAGGAAAGAAAAGTCAGCTGCCCAGGTGCCTGATGTCAGTTTGTAGGAGGCCTTTGGTCCTCCATGGAAAGCCAGGCTTCCAGCTTGTGGCTGCATGCATCTGGAAGAAATCCTGTTCCGTTCGGGATTGTAGGTGGCCGAGGCCTGGTGCCCGACAGAGGGAGTTGGGCACAAAGGATGGCCTGTTTCCAGGGGTAAGTAAAGTCAGCTGCCCAGGTGCCTGATGTCAGTTTGTAGGAGGCCTTTGGCCCTCCAAGTGAAGCCATGTTTCCAGTTTGTGGCAGCTTGCATCTGGAAGAACTCCTGTTCCGTTCGGGATTGTAGGTGGCCGGAGCTGGGTGCCCAGCTGACGGAGTTGGGCACAAAGGATGGCCTGATTCCAGGGGTAAGTAAAGTCAGCTGCCCAGGTGCCTGATGTCAGTTTGTAGGAGGCCTTTGGCCCTCCAAGGGAAGCAAGTCTTTCTGTTCAAGGCAGCTTGCATCTGGAAGAAATCCTGTTCCGTTCGGGATTGTAGGTGGCCGGAGCTGGGTGCCCGGTTGAGGGAGTTGGTCACAAAGGATGGGCTGTTTCCAGGGGTAAGTAAAGTCAGCTGCCCAGGTGCCTGATGTCAGTTTGCAGGTGGCTATTGTTCCTCCATGGAAAGTCAGGCTTCCAGCTTGTGGCAGCTTGCATCGGGAAGTAATCCTGATCTGTTCGGTATTGCAGGTGGCCGAGGCCTGGTGCCCGGCAGAGGGAGTTGGGCACAAAGGATGGCCTGTATCCAGGGGTAAGTAAAGTCAGCTGCCCAGGTGCCTGATGTCAGTTTGTAGGAGGCCTTTGGTCCTCCATGGGAAACCAGTCTTTCAGCTTGTGGCAGCTTGCATCTGGAAGAAATCCTGTTCCGTTCGGGATTGTAGGTGGCAGAGGCCAGGTGCCCGGCAGAGGGAGTTGGGCACAAAGGATGGCCTGTTTCCAGGGGTAAGTAAAGTCAGCTGCCCAGGTGCCTGATGTCAGTTTGTAGGCGGCCTTTGGCCCTCCAAGAGAAGCCACGTTTCCAGCTTGTGGCAGCTTGCATCTGGAAGAACTCCGGTTCCGTTCGGGATTGTAGGTGGCCGAGGCCAAATGCCCGGCAGAGGGAGTTGGGCACAAAGGATGGCCTGTTTCCAGGGGTAAGTAAAGTCAGCTGCCCAGGTGCCTGATGTCAGTTTGTAGGAGCCCTTTGGCCCTCCATAGGAAGCCAGGCTTCCTGCTTGTGGCAGCTTGCATCTGGAAGAAATCCTGTTCCGTTCGGGATTGTAGGTGGCCAAGGCCTGGTGCCCGGCAGAGGGAGTTGGGCACAAAGGATGGACTCTTTCCAGGGGTAAGTAAAGTCAGCTGCCCAGGTGCCTGATGTCAGTTTGTAGGAGGCCTTTGGCCCTCCAAGGAAAGCTAGTCTTTATGTTCAAGGCAGCTTGCATCGGGAAGAAATCCTGTTCCGTTCGGGATTGTAGGTGGCCGGAGCTGGGTGCCCAGCTGAGGGAGTTGGGCACAAAGGATGGCCTGATTCCAGGGGTAAGTAAAGTCAGCTGCCCAGGGGCCTGATGTCAGTTTGTAGGAGGCCTTTGGCCCTCCAAGGGAAGCTAGTCTTCCAGCTTGTGGCAGCTTGCATCTGGAAGAAATGCTGTTCCGTTCGGGATTGTAGGTGGCCGAGGCCAGGTGCCCGGCAGAGGGAGTTGGGCACAAACGATGTCCTGTTTAGAGGGATAAGTAAAGTCAGCTGCCCACGTGCCTGATGTCAGTTTGTAGAAGGCCTTTGGCCCTCCATGGGAAGCCAGTCTTCCTGCTTGTGGCAGCTTGCATCTGGAAGAAATCCTGTTCCGTTCGGGATTGTAGGTGGCCGGAGCTGGGAGCCCGGATGAGGGAGTTGGGCACAAAGGATGGCCTGTTTCCAGGGGTAAGTAAAGTCAGCTTCCCAGGTGCCTGATGTCAGTTTGTAGGAGGCCTTTGGCCCTCCAAGGGAAGCTTGTTTTCCACTTTGTGGCAGCTTGCATCGGGAAGTAGTCCTGATCTGTTCGGGATTGCAGGTGGCCGAGGCCTGGTGCCCGGCAGAGGGAGTTGGGCACAAAGGATGGCCTGTATCCAGGGGTAAGTAAAGTCAGCTGCCCAGGTGCCTGATGTCAGTTTGTAGGAGGCCTTTGGTCCTCCATGGGAAACCAGTCTTTCAGCTTGTGGCAGCTTGCATCTGGAAGAAATCCTGTTCCGTTCGGGATTGTAGTTGGCCGAGGCCAGGTGCCGGGAAGAGGGAGTTGGGCACAAATGATGGCCTGTTTCCAGGGGTAAGTAAAGTCAGCTGCCCAGGTGCCTGATGTCAGTTTGTAGGCGGCATTTGGCCCTCCAAGTGAAGCCACGTTTCCTGCTTGAGGCAGCTTGCATCTGGAAGAACTCCGGTTTCGTTCGGGATTGTAGGTGGCCGAGGCCAAATGCCCGGCAGAGGGAGTTGGGCACAAATGATGGCCTATTTCCAGGGATAAGTAAAGTCAGCTGCCCAGGTGCCTGATGTCAGTTTGTAGGAGGCCTTTGGCCCTCCAAGTGAAGCCAGGCTTCCTGCTTGTGGCAGCTTGCATCTGGAAGAAATCCTGTTCCGTTCGGGATTGTAGGTGGCCAAGGCCTGGTGCCCGGCAGAGGGAGTTGGGCACAAAGGATGGGCTGTTTCCAGGGGTAAGTAAAGTCAGCTGCCCAGGTGCCTGATGTCAGTTTGTAGGAGGCCTTTGGCCCTCCATGGAAAGCTAGTCTTTATGTTCAAGGCAGCTTGCATCGGGAAGAAATCCTGTTCCGTTCGGGATTGTAGGTGGCCGGAGCTGGGTGCCCAGCTGAGGGAGTTGGGCACAAATGATGGGCTGTTTCCAGGGGTAAGTAAAGTCAGCTGCCCAGGTGCCTGATGTCAGTTTGTAGGAGGCCTTTGGTCCTCCACGGGAAACCAGTCTTCCAGCTTGTGGCAGCTTGCATCTGGAAGAAATCCTGTTCCGTTCGGGATTGTAGGTGGCCGAGGCCTGGTGCCCGGCAGAGGGAGTTGGGCACAAAGGATGGCCTGTTTCCAGGGGTAAGTAAAGTCAGCTGCCCACGTGCCTGATGTCAGTTTGTAAGAGGCCTTTGGCCCTCCAAGTGAAGCCACGTTTCCAGCTTGTGGCAGCTTGCATCTGGAAGAACTCCGGTTCCATTCGGGATTGTTGGTGGCCGAGGCCAGGTGCCCGGCAGAGGGAGTTGGGCACAAAGGATGTCCTTTTTCCAGGGATAAGTAAAGTCAGCTGCCCAGGTGCCTGATGTCAGTTTGTAGGAGGCCTTTGGCCCTCCAAGGGAAGCTCGTCTTCCTGTTTAAGGCAGCTTGCATCTGGAAGAAATCCTGTTCCGTTCGGGATTGTAGGTGGCCGGAGCTGGGTGCCCAGCTGAGGCAGTTGGGCACAAAGGATGGCCTGATTCCAGGGGTAAGTAAAGTCAGCTGCCCAGGTGCCTGATGTCAGTTTTTAGGAGGCCTTTGGCCCTCCATGGGAAGCCAGGATTCCTGCTTGTGGCAGCTTGCATCTGGAAGACATCCTGTTCAGTTCGGGATTGTAGGTGGCCGGAGCTCGGTGCCCGGATAAGGGTGTTGGACACAAAGGATGGGCTGTTTCCAGGGGTAAGTAAAGTCAGCTGCCCAGGTGCCTGATGTCAGTTTGCCGGTGGCTATTGTTCCTACATGGAAAGCCAGGCTTCCAGCTTGTGGCAGCTTGCATCGGGAAGTAATCCTGATCTGTTCGGGATTGCAGGTGGCCGAGGCCTGGTGCCCGGCAGAGGGAGTTGGGCACAAAGGATGGCCTGTATCCAGGGGTAAGTAAAGTCAGCTGCCCAGGTGCCTGATGTCAGTTTGTAGGAGGCCTTTGGTCCTCCATGGGAAACCAGTCTTTCAGCATGTGGCAGCTTGCATCTGGAAGAAATCCTGTTCCGTTCGGGATTGTAGGTGGCCGAGGCCAGGTGCCCGGCAGAGGGAGTTGGGCACAAAGTATGGCCTGTTTCCAGGGGTAAGTAAAGTCAGCTGCCCAGGTGCCTGATGTCAGTTTGTAGGCGGCCTTTGGCCCTCCAAGTGAAGCCACGTTTCCAGCTTGTGGCAGCTTGCATCTGGAAGAACTCCGGTTCCGTTCGGGATTGTAGGTGGCCGAGGCCAAATGCCCGGCAGAGGGAGTTGGGCACAAAGGATGGCCTGTTTCCAGGGGTAAGTAAAGTCACCTGCCCAGGTGCCTGATGTCAGTTTGTAGGAGGGCTTTGGCCCTCCATAGGAAGCCAGGCTTCCTGCTTGTGGCAGCTTGCATCTGGAAGAAATCCTGTTCCGTTCGGGATTGTAGGTGGCCAAGGCCTGGGGCCCGGCAGAGGGAGTTGGGCACAAAGGATGGCCTGTTTCCAGGGGTAAGTAAAGTCAGCTGCCCAGGTGCCTGATGTCAGTTTGTAGGAGGCCTTTGGCCCTCCAAGGAAAGCTAGTCTTTATGTTCAAGGCAGCTTGCATCGGGAAGAAATCCTGTTCCGTTCGGGATTGTAGGTGGCCAAAGCTGTGGGCCCAGCTGAGGGAGTTGGGCACAAAGGATGGCCTGATTCCAGGGGTAAGTAAAGTCAGCTGCCCAGGTGCCTGATGTCAGTTTGTAGGAGGCCTTTGGCCCTCCAAGGGAAGCTAGTCTTTCAGCTTGTGGCAGCTTGCATCTGGAAGAAATGCTGTTCCGTTCGGGATTGTAGGTGGCCGAGGCCAGGTGCCCGGCAGAGGGAGTTGGGCACAAACGATGTCCTGTTTAGAGGGATAAGTAAAGTCAGCTGCCCACGTGCCTGATGTCAGTTTGTAGAAGGCCTTTGGCCCTCCATGGGAAGCCAGGCTTCCTGCTTGTGGCAGCTTGCATCTGGAAGAAATCCTGTTCCGTTCGGGATTGTAGGTGGCCGGAGCTAGGTGCCCGGATGAGGGAGTTGGGCACAAAGGATGGCCTGTTTCCAGGGGTAAGTAAAGTCAGCTTCCCAGGTGCCTGATGTCAGTTTGTAGGAGGCCTTTGGCCCTCCAAGGGAAGCTTGTTTTCCACTTTGTGGCAGCTTGCATCGGGAAGTAGTCCTGATCTGTTCGGGATTGCAGGTGGCCGAGGCCTGGTGCCCGGCAGAGGGAGTTGGGCACAAAGGATGGCCTGTATCCAGGGGTAAGTAAAGTCAGCTGCCCAGGTGCCTGATGTCAGTTTGTAGGAGGCCTTTGGTCCTCCATGGGAAACCAGTCTTTCAGCTTGTGGCAGCTTGCATCTGGAAGAAATCCTGTTCCGTTCGGGATTGTAGTTGGCCGAGGCCAGGTGCCGGGAAGAGGGAGTTAGGCACAAATGATGGCCTGTTTCCAGGGGTAAGTAAAGTCAGCTGCCCAGGTGCCTGACGTCAGTTTGTAGGCGGCATTTGGCCCTCCAAGTGAAGCCACGTTTCCTGCTTGAGGCAGCTTGCATCTGGAAGAACTCCGGTTCCGTTCGGGATTGTAGGTGGCCGAGGCCAAATGCCCGGCAGAGGGAGTTGGGCACAAATGATGGCCTATTTCCAGGGATAATTAAAGTCAGCTGCCCAGGTGCCTGATGTCAGTTTGTAGGAGGCCTTTGGCCCTCCAAGTGAAGCCAGGCTTCCTGCTTGTGGCAGCTTGCATCAGGAAGAAATCCTGTTCCGTTCGGGATTGTAGGTGGCCAAGGCCTGGTGCCCGGCAGAGGGAGTTGGGCACAAAGGATGGGCTGTTTCCAGGGGTAAGTAAAGTCAGCTGCCCAGGTGCCTGATGTCAGTTTGTAGGAGGCCTTTGGCCCTCCATGGAAAGCTAGTCTTTATGTTCAAGGCAGCTTGCATCGGGAAGAAATCCTGTTCCGTTCGGGATTGTAGGTGGCCGGAGCTGGGTGCCCAGCTGAGGGAGTTGGGCACAAAGGATGGGCTGTTTCCAGGGGTAAGTAAAGTCAGCTGCCCAGGTGCCTGATGTCAGTTTGTAGGAGGCCTTTGGTCCTCCACGGGAAACCAGTCTTCCAGCTTGTGGCAGCTTGCATCTGGAAGAAATCCTGTTCCGTTCGGGATTGTAGGTGGCCGAGGCCTGGTGCCCGGCAGAGGGAGTTGGGCACAAAGGATGGCCTGTTTCCAGGGGTAAGTAAAGTCAGCTGCCCACGTGCCTGATGTCAGTTTGTAAGAGGCCTTTGGCCCTCCAAGTGAAGCCACGTTTCCAGCTTGTGGCAGCTTGCATCTGGAAGAACTCCGGTTCCGTTCGGGATTGTAGGTGGCCGAGGCCAGGTGCCCGGCAGAGGGAGTTGGGCACAAAGGATGTCCTTTTTCCAGGGATAAGTAAAGTCAGCTGCCCAGGTGCCTGATGTCAGTTTGTAGGAGGCCTTTGGCCCTCCAAGGGAAGCTCGTCTTCCTGTTTAAGGCAGCTTGCATCTGGAAGAAATCCTGTTCCGTTCGGGATTGTAGGTGGCCGGAGCTGGGTGCCCAGCTGAGGCAGTTGGGCACAAAGGATGGCCTGATTCCAGGGGTAAGTAAAGTCAGCTGCCCAGGTGCCTGATGTCAGTTTTTAGGAGGCCTTTGGCCCTCCATGGGAAGCCAGGATTCCTGCTTGTGGCAGCTTGCATCTGGAAGACATCCTGTTCAGTTCGGGATTGTAGGTGGCCGGAGCTCGGTGCCCGGATAAGGGTGTTGGACTCAAAGGATGGGCTGTTTCCAGGGGTAAGTAAAGTCAGCTGCCCAGGTGCCTGATGTCAGTTTGCCGGTGGCTATTGTTCCTACATGGAAAGCCAGGCTTCCAGCTTGTGGCAGCTTGCATCGGGAAGTAATCCTGATCTGTTCGGGATTGCAGGTGGCCGAGGCCTGGTGCCCGGCAGAGGGAGTTGGGCACAAAGGATGGCCTGTATCCAGGGGTAAGTAAAGTCAGCTGCCCAGGTGCCTGATGTCAGTTTGTAGGAGGCCTTTGGTCCTCCATGGGAAACCAGTCTTTCAGCTTGTGGCAGCTTGATCTGGAAGAAATCCTGTTCCGTTCGGGATTGTAGGTGGCCGAGGCCAGGTGCCCGGCAGAGGGAGTTGGGCACAAAGTATGGCCTGTTTCCAGGGGTAAGTAAAGTCAGCTGCCCAGGTGCCTGATGTCAGTTTGTACGCGGCCTTTGGCCCTCCAAGTGAAGCCACGTTTCCAGCTTGTGGCAGCTTGCATCTGGAAGAACTCCGGTTCCGTTCGGGATTGTAGGTGGCCGAGGCCAAATGCCCGGCAGAGGGAGTTGGGCACAAAGGATGGCCTGTTTCCAGGGGTAAGTAAAGTCACCTGCCCAGGTGCCTGATGTCAGTTTGTAGGAGGCCTTTGGGCCTCCATAGGAAGCCAGGCTTCCTGCTTGTGGCAGCTTGCATCTGGAAGAAATCCTGTTCCGTTCGGGATTGTAGGTGGCCAAGGCCTGGGGCCCGGCAGAGGGAGTTGGGCACAAAGGATGGCCTGTTTCCAGGGGTAAGTAAAGTCAGCTGCCCAGGTGCCTGATGTCAGTTTGTAGGAGGCCTTTGGCCCTCCAAGGAAAGCTAGTCTTTATGTTCAAGGCAGCTTGCATCGGGAAGAAATCCTGTTCCGTTCGGGATTGTAGGTGGCCAAAGCTGTGGGCCCAGCTGAGGGAGTTGGGCACAAAGGATGGCCTGATTCCAGGGGTAAGTAAAGTCAGCTGCCCAGGTGCCTGATGTCAGTTTGTAGGAGGCCTTTGGCCCTCCAAGGGAAGCTAGTCTTTCAGCTTGTGGCAGCTTGCATCTGGAAGAAATGCTGTTCCGTTCGGGATTGTAGGTGGCCGAGGCCAGGTGCCCGGCAGAGGGAGTTGGGCACAAACGATGTCCTGTTTAGAGGGATAAGTAAAGTCAGCTGCCCACGTGCCTGATGTCAGTTTGTAGAAGGCCTTTGGCCCTCCATGGGAAGCCAGGCTTCCTGCTTGTGGCAGCTTGCATCTGGAAGAAATCCTGTTCCGTTCGGGATTGTAGGTGGCCGGAGATGGGTGCCCGGATGAGGGAGTTGGGCACAAAGGATGGCCTGTTTCCAGGGGTAAGTAAAGTCAGCTGCCCAGGTGCCTGATGTCAGTTTGTAGGAGGCCTTTGGCCCTCCAAGGGAAGCTAGTCTTTCAGCTTGTGGCAGCTTGCATCTGGAAGAAATGCTATTCCGTTCGGGATTGTAGGTGGCCGAGGCCAGGTGCCCGGCAGAGGGAGTTGGGCACAAAGGATGGCCTGTATCCAGGGGTAAGTAAAGTCAGCTGCCCAGGTGCCTGATGTCAGTTTGTAGGAGGCCTTTGGTCCTCCATGGGAAACCAGTCTTTCAGCTTGTGGCAGCTTGCATCTGGAAGAAATCCTGTTCCGTTCGGGATTGTAGTTGGCCGAGGCCAGGTGCCGGGAAGAGGGAGATAGGCACAAATGATGGCCTGTATCCAGGGGTAAGTAAAGTCAGCTGCCCAGGTGCCTGACGTCAGTTTGTAGGCGGCATTTGGCCCTCCAAGTGAAGCCACGTTTCCTGCTTGAGGCAGCTTGCACCTGGAAGAACTCCGGTTCCGTTCGGGATTGTAGGTGGCCGAGGCCAAATGCCCGGCAGAGGGAGTTGGGCACAAATGATGGCCTATTTCCAGGGATAAGTAAAGTCAGCTGCCCAGGTGCCTGATGTCAGTTTGTAGGAGGCCTTTGGCCCTCCAAGTGAAGCCAGGCTTCCTGCTTGTGGCAGCTTGCATCTGGAAGAAATCCTGTTCCGTTCGGGATTGTAGGTGGCCAAGGCCTGGTGCCCGGCAGAGGGAGTTGGGCACAAAGGATGGGCTGTTTCCAGGGGTAAGTAAAGTCAGCTGCCCAGGTGCCTGATGTCAGTTTGTAGGAGGCCTTTGGTCCTCCACGGGAAACCAGTCTTCCAGCTTGTGGCAGCTTGCATCTGGAAGAAATCCTGTTCCGTTCGGGATTGTAGGTGGCCGAGGCCTGGTGCCCGGCAGAGGGAGTTGGGCACAAAGGATGGCCTGTTTCCAGGGGTAAGTAAAGTCAGCTGCCCACGTGCCTGATATCAGTTTGTAAGAGGCCTTTGGCCCTCCAAGTGAAGCCACGTTTCCAGCTTGTGGCAGCTTGCATCTGGAAGAACTCCGGTTCCGTTCGGGATTGTAGGTGGCCGAGGCCAGGTGCCCGGCAGAGGGAGTTGGGCACAAAGGATGTCCTTTTTCCAGGGATAAGTAAAGTCAGCTGCCCAGGTGCCTGATGTCAGTTTGTAGGAGGCCTTTGGCCCTCCAAGGGAAGCTCGTCTTCCTGTTTAAGGCAGCTTGCATCTGGAAGAAATCCTGTTCCGTTCGGGATTGTAGGTGGCCGGAGGTGGGTGCCCAGCTGAGGCAGTTGGGCACAAAGGATGGCCTGATTCCAGGGGTAAGTAAAGTCAGCTGCCCAGGTGCCTGATGTCAGTTTTTAGGAGGCCTTTGGCCCTCCATGGGAAGCCAGGATTCCTGCTTGTGGCAGCTTGCATCTGGAAGACATCCTGTTCAGTTCGGGATTGTAGGTGGCCGGAGCTCGGTGCCCGGATAAGGGTGTTGGACACAAAGGATGGGCTGTTTCCAGGGGTAAGTAAAGTCAGCTGCCCAGGTGCCTGATGTCAGTTTGCCGGTGGCTATTGTTCCTACATGGAAAGCCAGGCTTCCAGCTTGTGGCAGCTTGCATCGGGAAGTAATCCTGATCTGTTCGGGATTGCAGGTGGCCGAGGCCTGGTGCCCGGCAGAGGGAGTTGGGCACAAAGGATGGCCTGTATCCAGGGGTAAGTAAAGTCAGCTGCCCAGGTGCCTGATGTCAGTTTGTAGGAGGCCTTTGGTCCTCCATGGGAAACCAGTCTTTCAGCTTGTGGCAGCTTGCATCTGGAAGAAATCCTGTTCCGTTCGGGATTGTAGGTGGCCGAGGCCAGGTGCCCGGCAGAGGGAGTTGGGCACAAAGTATGGCCTGTTTCCAGGGGTAAGTAAAGTCAGCTGCCCAGGTGCCTGATGTCAGTTTGTAGGCGGCCTTTGGCCCTCCAAGTGAAGCCACGTTTCCAGCTTGTGGCAGCTTGCATCTGGAAGAACTCCGGTTCCGTTCGGGATTGTAGGTGGCCGAGGCCAAATGCCCGGCAGAGGGAGTTGGGTACAAAGGATGGCCTGTTTCCAGGGGTAAGTAAAGTCACCTGCCCAGGTGCCTGATGTCAGTTTGTAGGAGGCCTTTGGCCCTCCATAGGAAGCCAGGCTTCCTGCTTGTGGCAGCTTGCATCTGGAAGAAATCCTGTTCCGTTCGGGATTGTAGGTGGCCAAGGCCTGGGGCCCGGCAGAGGGAGTTGGGCACAAAGGATGGCCTGTTTCCAGGGGTAAGTAAAGTCAGCTGCCCAGGTGCCTGATGTCAGTTTGTAGGAGGCCTTTGGCCCTCCAAGGAAAGCTAGTCTTTATGTTCAAGGCAGCTTGCATCGGTAAGAAATCCTGTTCCGTTCGGGATTGTAGGTGGCCGGAGCTGTGGGCCCAGCTGAGGGAGTTGGGCACAAAGGATGGCCTGATTCCAGGGGTAAGGAAAGTCAGCTGCCCAGGTGCCTGATGTCAGTTTGTAGGAGGCCTTTGGCCCTCCAAGGGAAGCTAGTCTTTCAGCTTGTGGCTGCTTGCATCTGGAAGAAATGCTGTTCCGTTCGGGATTGTAGGTGGCCGAGGCCAGGTGCCCGGCAGAGGGAGTTGGGCACAAACGATGTCCTGTTTAGAGGGATAAGTAAAGTCAGCTGCCCACGTGCCTGATGTCAGTTTGTAGAAGGCCTTTGGCCCTCCATGGGAAGCCAGGCTTCCTGCTTGTGGCAGCTTGCATCTGGAAGAAATCCTGTTCCGTTCGGGATTGTAGGTGGCCGGAGATGGGTGCCCGGCAGAGGGAGTTGGGCACAAAGGATGGGCTGTTTCCAGGGGTAAGTAAAGTCAGCTGCCCAGGTGCCTGATGTCAGTTTGTAGGAGGCCTTTGGCCCTCCAAGGGAAGCTTGTTTTCCACTTTGTGGCAGCATGCATCGGGAAGAAATCCTGTTCCGTTGGGGATTGTAGTAGTCCAGAGCTGGGTGCCCGGCTGAGGGAGTTGGACACAAAGGATGGGCTGTTTCCAGGGGTAAGTAAAGTCAGCTCCCCAGGTGCCTGATGTCAGTTTGTAGGAGGCATTTGGCCCTCCATGGGAAGCCAGGTTTCCTGCTTGTGGCAGCTTGCATCTGGAAGAACTCCTGTTCCATTCGGGATTGTAGGTGGCCAAGGCCTGGTGCCCGGCAGAGGGAGTTGTGCACAAATGATGGCCTGTTTCCAGGGGTAAGTAAAGTCAGCTGCCCAGGTGCCTGATGTAAGTTTGTAGGCGGCCTTTGGCCCTCCATGGGAAGCCAGGCTTCCAGTTTGTGGCAGCTTGCATCTGGAACAAATCCTGTTCCGTTCTGGATTGTAGGTGGCCGAGGCCAGTTGCCGGGCTGAGGAAGTTGGGCACAAAGGATGTCCTGTTTCCTGGGGTAAGTAAAGTCAGCTGCCCAGGTGCCTGATGTCAGTTTGTATAAGCCCTTTGGCCCTCCAAGGGAAGCCAGGCTTCCAGCTTGTGGCAGCTTGAATCTGGAAGAAATGCTGATCCGTTCGGGATTGTAGGTGGCCGAGGCCAGGTGCCGGGCTGAGGGAGTTGGGCACAAAGGATGGCCTGTTTCCAGGGGTAAGTAAAGTCAGCATCCCAGGTGCCTGATGTCAGTTTGTAGGAGGCCTTTGGCCCTCCAAGAGAAGCCAGGCTTCCTGCTTGTGACAGTTTGCATCTGGAAGAAATGCTGTTCCGTTCGGGATTGTAGGTGGCCGAGGTCAGGTGCCCATCAGAGGGAGTTGGGCACAAATGATGGCCTGTTTCTTTAGGAAAGTAAAGTCAGCTGCCCAGGTGCCTGATGTCAGTTTGTAGGAGGCCTTTGGCCCTCCAAGTGAAGCCACATTTCCAGCTTCTGGCAGCTTGCATCTGGAAGAAATCCTGTTCCGTTCGGGATTGTAGGTGGCCAAAGCTGTGGGCCCGGCAGAGGGAGTTGGGCACAAATGATGGCCTGTTTCCAGGGGTAAGTAAAGTCAGCTGCCCAAGTGCCTGATGTCAGTTTGTAGGAGGCCTTTGGCCCTCCAAGTGAAGCTTGTCTTCCTGTTAAAGGCAGTTTGCATCTGGAAGAAATCCTGTTCCGTTCGGGATTGTAGGTGGCCGGAGCTGGGTGCCCAGCTGAGGGAGTTAGGCACAAAGGATGGGCTGTTTCCAGGGGTAAGTAAAGTCAGCTGCCCAGGTGCCTGATGTCAGTTTGTAGGAGGCCTTTGGCCCTCCAAGGGAAGCAAGTCTTCCTATTCAAGGCAGCTTGCATCTGGAAGAAATCCTGTTCCGATCGGAATTGTAGGTGGCCGAGCCCAGTTGCCCGGCTGACAGAGTTGGGCACAAATAATGTCATGTTTCCAGAAGTAAGTAAAGTCAGCTGCCCAGGTGCCTGATGTCAGTTTGTAGGTGACCTTTGGCCCTCCAACGGAAGCAAGTCTTCCAGTTTGTGGCAGCTTGCATCTGGAAGAAATCCTGTTCCGTTTGGGATTGTAGGTGGCCGAGGCCTGGTGCCCGGCAGAGTGAGTTGGGCACAAAGGATGGCCTGTTTCCAGGGGTAAGTAAAGTCAGCTGCCCAGGTGCCTGATGTCAGTTTGTAGGAGGCCTTTGGCCCTCCAAGGGAAGCTTGTCTTCCAGTTTGTGGCAGCTTGCATCTGGAAGCAATCCTGTTCCGTTCGGGATTGTAGGTTGGCGAGACCTGGTGCCCGGCAGAGGGAGTTGGGCACAAAGGATGGGCTGTTTCCAGGGGTAAGTAAAGTCAGCTGCCCAGGTGCCTGATGCCAGTTTGTAGGAGGCCTTTGGCCGTCCATGGGAAACCAGTCTTCCAGCTTGTGGCAGCTTGCATCTGGAAGAAATCCTGTTCCGTTCGGGATTGTAGGTGGCCGAGGCCAGGTGCCCGGCAGAGGGAGTTGGGCACAAAGGATGGCCTGTTTCCAGGGGTAAGTAAAGTCAGCTGCCCAGGTGCCTGATGTCAGTTTGTAGGAGGCCTTTTGGCCCTCCAAGGGAAGCTAGTCTTCCAGCTTGTGGCAGCATGCATCTGGAAGAAATGCTGTTTCGTTCGGGATTGTAGGTGGCCGAGGCCAGGTGCCCGGCAGAGGGAGTTGGGCACAAAGGATGTCCTGTTTAGAGGGGTAAGTAAAGTCAGCTGCCCAGGTGCCTGATGTCAGTTTGTAGGAGGCCTTTGGCCCTCCATGGGAAGCCAGGCTTCCTGCTTGTGGCATCTTGCATCTGGAAGAAATCCTGTTCCGTTCAGGATTGTAGGTGGCCGAGGCCTGGTGCCCGGCAGAGGGAGTTGGGCACAAAGGATGGGCTGTTTCCAGGGGTAAGTAAAGTCAGCTGCCCAGGTGCCTGATGTCAGTTTGTAGGAGGCCTTTGGCCCTCCAAGGGAAGCTTGTCTTCCAGTTTGTGGCAGCTTGCATCTGGAAGAAATCCTGTTCCGTTCGGGATTGTAGGTGGCCGAGGCCTGGTGCCCGGCAGAGGGAGTTGGGCACAAAGGATGGGCTGTTTCCAGGGGTAAGTAAAGTCAGCTGCCCAGGTGCCTGATGTCAGTTTGTAGGAGGCCTTTGGCCCTCCATGGGAAGCCAGGCTTCCTGCTTGTGGCAGCTTGCATCTGGAAGAAATCCTGTTCCGTTCAGGATTGTAGGTGGCCGAGGCCTGGTGCCCGGCAGAGGGAGTTGGGCACAAATGATGGCCTGTTTCCAGGGGTAAGTAAAGTCAGCTGCCCAAGTGCCTGATGTCAGTTTGTAGGAGGCCTTTGGCCCTCCAAGGGAAGCTTGTCTTCCTGTTAAAGGCAGTTTGCATCTGGAAGAAATCCTGTTCCGTTCGGGATTGTAGGTGGCCGGAGCTGGGTGCCCAGCTGAGGGAGTTAGGCACAAAGGATGGGCTGTTTCCAGGGGTAAGTAAAGTCAGCTGCCCAGGTGCCTGATGTCAGTTTGTAGGCGGCCTTTGGCCCTCCAAGTGAAGCCACGTTTCTAGGTTGTGGCAGCTTGCATCTGGAAGAACTCCGGTTCCGTTCGGGATTGTAGGTGGCCGAGGCCAAAGCCCGGCAGAGGGAGTTGGGCACAAAGATGGCCTGTTTCCAGGGAAAAGTAAAGTCAGCTGCCCAGGTGCCTGATGTCAGTTTGTAGGAGGCCTTTGGCCCTCCATAGGAAGCCAGGCTTCCTGCTTGTGGCAGCTTGCATCTGGAAGAAATCCTGTTCCGTTCGGGATTGTAGGTGGCCAAGGCCTGGGGCCCGGCAGAGGGAGTTGGGCACAAAGGATGGCCTGTTTCCAGGGGTAAGTAAAGTCAGCTGCCCAGGTGCCTGATGTCAGTTTGTAGGAGGCCTTTGGCCCTCCAAGGGAAGCTAGTCTTTATGTTCAAGGCAGCTTGCATCGGGAAGAAATCCTGTTCCGTTCGGAATTGTAGGTGGCCGGAGCTGGGTGCACAGCTGAGGGACTTGGGCACAAAGGATGGCCTGTTTCCAGGGGTAAGTAAAATCAGCTGCCCAGGTGCCTGATGTCAGTTTGTAGGAGGCCTTTGGCCCTCCATAGGAAGCCAGGCTTCCTGCTTGTGGCAGCTTGCATCTGGAAGAAATCCTGTTCCGTTCGGGATTGTAGGTGTCCAAGGCCCGGTGCCCGGCAGAGGGAGTTGGGCACAAAGGATGGGCTGTTTCCAGGGGTAAGTAAAGTCAGCTGCCCAGGTGCCTGATGTCAGTTTGTAGGAGGCCTTTGGCCCTCCATGGGAAGCCAGGCTTCCAGTATGTGGCAGCTTGCATCTGGAAGAAATCCTGTTCCGTTCGGGATTGTAGGTGGCCGAGGCCAGGTGCCCAGCAGAGGGAGTTGGGCACAAAGGATGGGCTGTTTCCAGGGGTAAGTAAAGTCAGCTGCCCAGGTGCCTGATGTCAGTTTGTAGGAGGCGTTTGGTCCTCCATGGAAAGCCACGCTTCCAGCTTGTGGCTGCATGCATCTGGAAGAAATCCTGTTCCGTTCGGGATTGTAGGTGGCCGAGGCCTGGTGCCCGACAGAGGGAGTTGGGCACAAAGGATGGCCTGTTTCCAGGGGTAAGTAAAGTCAGCTGCCCAGGTGCCTGATGTCAGTTTGTAGGAGGCCTTTGGCCCTCCAAGGGAAGCAAGTCTTCCTATTCAAGGCAGCTTGCATCTGGAAGAAATCCTGTTCCGATCGGAATTGTAGGTGGCCGAGCCCAGTTGCCCGGCTGAGAGAGTTGGGCACAAATAATGTCATGTTTCCAGAAGTAAGTAAAGTCAGCTGCCCAGGTGCCTGATGTCAGTTTGTAGGAGGCCTTTGGCCCTCCATGGGAAGCCAAGCTTCCTGCTTGTGGCAGCTTGCATCTGGAAGAAATCCTGTTCCGTTCAGGATTGTAGGTGGCCGAGGCCTGGTGCCCGGCAGAGGGAGTTGGGCACAAATGATGGCCTGTTTCCAGGGGTAAGTAAAGTCAGCTGCCCAAGTGCCTGATGTCAGTTTGTAGGAGGCCTTTGGCCCTCCAAGGGAAGCTTGTCTTCCTGTTAAAGGCAGTTTGCATCTGGAAGAAATCCTGTTCCGTTCGGGATTGTAGGTGGCCGGAGCTGGGTGCCCAGCTGAGGGAGTTAGGCACAAAGGATGGGCTGTTTCCAGGGGTAAGTAAAGTCAGCTGCCCAGGTGCCTGATGTCAGTTTGTAGGCGGCCTTTGGCCCTCCAAGTGAAGCCACGTTTCTAGGTCTTGGCAGCTTGCATCTGGAAGAACTCCGGTTCCGTTCGGGATTGTAGGTGGCCGAGGCCAAAGCCCGGCAGAGGGAGTTGGGCACAAAGATGGCCTGTTTCCAGGGAAAAGTAAAGTCAGCTGCCCAGGTGCCTGATGTCAGTTTGTAGGAGGCCTTTGGCCCTCCATAGGAAGCCAGGCTTCCTGCTTGTGGCAGCTTGCATCTGGAAGAAATCCTGTTCCGTTCGGGATTGTAGGTGGCCAAGGCCTGGGGCCCGGCAGAGGGAGTTGGGCACAAAGGATGGCCTGTTTCCAGGGGTAAGTAAAGTCAGCTGCCCAGGTGCCTGATGTCAGTTTGTAGGAGGCCTTTGGCCCTCCAAGGGAAGCTAGTCTTTATGTTCAAGGCAGCTTGCATCGGGAAGAAATCCTGTTCCGTTCGGAATTGTAGGTGGCCGGAGCTGGGTGCCCAGCTGAGGGACTTGGGCACAAAGGATGGCCTGTTTCCAGGGGTAAGTAAAATCAGCTGCCCAGGTGCCTGATGTCAGTTTGTAGGAGGCCTTTGGCCCTCCATAGGAAGCCAGGCTTCCTGCTTGTGGCAGCTTGCATCTGGAAGAAATCCTGTTCCGTTCGGGATTGTAGGTGTCCAAGGCCCGGTGCCCGGCAGAGGGAGTTGGGCACAAAGGATGGGCTGTTTCCAGGGGTAAGTAAAGTCAGCTGCCCAGGTGCCTGATGTCAGTTTGTAGGAGGCCTTTGGCCCTCCATGGGAAGCCAGGCTTCCAGTATGTGGCAGCTTGCATCTGGAAGAAATCCTGTTCCGTTCGGGATTGTAGGTGGCCGAGGCCAGGTGCCCAGCAGAGGGAGTTGGGCACAAAGGATGGGCTGTTTCCAGGGGTAAGTAAAGTCAGCTGCCCAGGTGCCTGATGTCAGTTTGTAGGAGGCGTTTGGTCCTCCATGGAAAGCCACGCTTCCAGCTTGTGGCTGCATGCATCTGGAAGAAATCCTGTTCCGTTCGGGATTGTAGGTGGCCGAGGCCTGGTGCCCGACAGAGGGAGTTGGGCACAAAGGATGGCCTGTTTCCAGGGGTAAGTAAAGTCAGCTGCCCAGGTGCCTGATGTCAGTTTGTAGGAGGCCTTTGGCCCTCCAAGGGAAGCAAGTCTTCCTATTCAAGGCAGCTTGCATCTGGAAGAAATCCTGTTCCGATCGGAATTGTAGGTGGCCGAGCCCAGTTGCCCGGCTGAGAGAGTTGGGCACAAATAATGTCATGTTTCCAGAAGTAAGTAAAGTCAGCTGCCCAGGTGCCTGATGTCAGTTTGTAGGTGACCTTTGGCCCTCCAACGGAAGCAAGTCTTCCAGTTTGTGGCAGCTTGCATCTGGAAGAAATCCTGTTCCGTTTGGGATTGTAGGTGGCCGAGGCCACGTGCCCGGCGGAGGGAGTTGGGAACAAATGATGGCCTGTTTCCAGGGGTAAGTAAAGTCAGCTGCCCACGTGCCTGATGTCAGTTTGTAGGAGGCCTTTGGCCCTCCAAGTGAAGCCACGTTTCCAGCTTGTGGCAGCTTGCATCTGGAAGAACTCCGGTTCCGTTCGGGATTGTAGGTGGCCGGAGCTGGGTGCCCGGATGAGGGAGTTGGACACAAAGGATGTCTTTTTCCAGGGGTAAGTAAAGTCAGCTGCCCAGGTGCCTGATGTCAGTTTGCAGGTGGCTATTGGTCCTCCATGGAAAGCCAGGCTTCCAGCTTGTGGCAGCTTGCATCGGGAAGTAATACTGATCTGTTCGAGATTGCAGGTGGCCGAGGCCTGGTGCCCGGCAGAGTGAGTTGGGCACAAAGGATGGCCTGTTTCCAGGGGTAAGTAAAGTCAGCTGCCCAGGTGCCTGATGTCAGTTTGTAGGAGGCCTTTGGCCCTCCAAGGGAAGCTTGTCTTCCAGTTTGTGGCAGCTTGCATCTGGAAGCAATCCTGTTCCGTTCGGGATTGTAGGTTGGCGAGACCTGGTGCCCGGCAGAGGGAGTTGGGCACAAAGGATGGGCTGTTTCCAGGGGTAAGTAAAGTCAGCTGCCCAGGTGCCTGATGCCAGTTTGTAGGAGGCCTTTGGCCGTCCATGGGAAACCAGTCTTCCAGCTTGTGGCAGCTTGCATCTGGAAGAAATCCTGTTCCGTTCGGGATTGTAGGTGGCCGAGGCCAGGTGCCCGGCAGAGGGAGTTGGGCACAAAGGATGGCCTGTTTCCAGGGGTAAGTAAAGTCAGCTGCCCAGGTGCCTGATGTCAGTTTGTAGGAGGCCTTTTGGCCCTCCAAGGGAATCTAGTCTTCCAGCTTGTGGCAGCATGCATCTGGAAGAAATGCTGTTTCGTTCGGGATTGTAGGTGGCCGAGGCCAGGTGCCCGGCAGAGGGAGTTGGGCACAAAGGATGTCCTGTTTAGAGGGGTAAGTAAAGTCAGCTGCCCACGTGCCTGATGTCAGTTTGTAGGAGGCCTTTGGCCCTCCATGGGAAGCCAGGCTTCCTGCTTGTGGCATCTTGCATCTGGAAGAAATCCTGTTCCGTTCAGGATTGTAGGTGGCCGAGGCCTGGTGCCCGGCAGAGGGAGTTGGGCACAAAGGATGGGCTGTTTCCAGGGGTAAGTAAAGTCAGCTGCCCAGGTGCCTGATGTCAGTTTGTAGGAGGCCTTTGGCCCTCCAAGGGAAGCTTGTCTTCCAGTTTGTGGCAGCTTGCATCTGGAAGAAATCCTGTTCCGTTCAGGATTGTAGGTGGCCGAGGCCTGGTGCCCGGCAGAGGGAGTTGGGCACAAAGGATGGGCTGTTTCCAGGGGTAAGTAAAGTCAGCTGCCCAGGTGCCTGATGTCAGTTTGTAGGAGGCCTTTGGCCCTCCATGGGAAGCCAGGCTTCCTGCTTGTGGCAGCTTGCATCTGGAAGAAATCCTGTTCCGTTCAGGATTGTAGGTGGCCGAGGCCTGGTGCCCGGCAGAGGGAGTTGGGCACAAATGATGGCCTGTTTCCAGGGGTAAGTAAAGTCAGCTGCCCAAGTGCCTGATGTCAGTTTGTAGGAGGCCTTTGGCCCTCCAAGGGAAGCTTGTCTTCCTGTTAAAGGCAGTTTGCATCTGGAAGAAATCCTGTTCCGTTCGGGATTGTAGGTGGCCGGAGCTGGGTGCCCAGCTGAGGGAGTTAGGCACAAAGGATGGGCTGTTTCCAGGGGTAAGTAAAGTCAGCTGCCCAGGTGCCTGATGTCAGTTTGTAGGCGGCCTTTGGCCCTCCAAGTGAAGCCACGTTTCTAGGTTGTGGCAGCTTGCATCTGGAAGAACTCCGGTTCCGTTCGGGATTGTAGGTGGCCGAGGCCAAAGCCCGGCAGAGGGAGTTGGGCACAAAGATGGCCTGTTTCCAGGGAAAAGTAAAGTCAGCTGCCCAGGTGCCTGATGTCAGTTTGTAGGAGGCCTTTGGCCCTCCATAGGAAGCCAGGCTTCCTGCTTGTGGCAGCTTGCATCTGGAAGAAATCCTGTTCCGTTCGGGATTGTAGGTGGCCAAGGCCTGGGGCCCGGCAGAGGGAGTTGGGCACAAAGGATGGCCTGTTTCCAGGGGTAAGTAAAGTCAGCTGCCCAGGTGCCTGATGTCAGTTTGTAGGAGGCCTTTGGCCCTCCAAGGGAAGCTAGTCTTTATGTTCAAGGCAGCTTGCATCGGGAAGAAATCCTGTTCCGTTCGGAATTGTAGGTGGCCGGAGCTGGGTGCCCAGCTGAGGGACTTGGGCACAAAGGATGGCCTGTTTCCAGGGGTAAGTAAAATCAGCTGCCCAGGTGCCTGATGTCAGTTTGTAGGAGGCCTTTGGCCCTCCATAGGAAGCCAGGCTTCCTGCTTGTGGCAGCTTGCATCTGGAAGAAATCCTGTTCCGTTCGGGATTGTAGGTGTCCAAGGCCCGGTGCCCGGCAGAGGGAGTTGGGCACAAAGGATGGGCTGTTTCCAGGGGTAAGTAAAGTCAGCTGCCCAGGTGCCTGATGTCAGTTTGTAGGAGGCCTTTGGCCCTCCATGGGAAGCCAGGCTTCCAGTATGTGGCAGCTTGCATCTGGAAGAAATCCTGTTCCGTTCGGGATTGTAGGTGGCCGAGGCCAGGTGCCCAGCAGAGGGAGTTGGGCACAAAGGATGGGCTGTTTCCAGGGGTAAGTAAAGTCAGCTGCCCAGGTGCCTGATGTCAGTTTGTAGGAGGCGTTTGGTCCTCCATGGAAAGCCACGCTTCCAGCTTGTGGCTGCATGCATCTGGAAGAAATCCTGTTCCGTTCGGGATTGTAGGTGGCCGAGGCCTGGTGCCCGACAGAGGGAGTTGGGCACAAAGGATGGCCTGTTTCCAGGGGTAAGTAAAGTCAGCTGCCCAGGTGCCTGATGTCAGTTTGTAGGAGGCCTTTGGCCCTCCAAGGGAAGCAAGTCTTCCTATTCAAGGCAGCTTGCATCTGGAAGAAATCCTGTTCCGATCGGAATTGTAGGTGGCCGAGCCCAGTTGCCCGGCTGAGAGAGTTGGGCACAAATAATGTCATGTTTCCAGAAGTAAGTAAAGTCAGCTGCCCAGGTGCCTGATGTCAGTTTGTAGGAGGCCTTTGGCCCTCCATGGGAAGCCAGGCTTCCTGCTTGTGGCAGCTTGCATCTGGAAGAAATCCTGTTCCGTTCAGGATTGTAGGTGGCCGAGGCCTGGTGCCCGGCAGAGGGAGTTGGGCACAAATGATGGCCTGTTTCCAGGGGTAAGTAAAGTCAGCTGCCCAAGTGCCTGATGTCAGTTTGTAGGAGGCCTTTGGCCCTCCAAGGGAAGCTTGTCTTCCTGTTAAAGGCAGTTTGCATCTGGAAGAAATCCTGTTCCGTTCGGGATTGTAGGTGGCCGGAGCTGGGTGCCCAGCTGAGGGAGTT
This sequence comes from Chamaea fasciata, assembly GCF_029207755.1. Lineage (NCBI taxonomy): Eukaryota > Metazoa > Chordata > Aves > Passeriformes > Sylviidae > Chamaea > Chamaea fasciata. Next base: position 25,459 of record NW_027094308.1, on the reverse strand, counting down.
AGGCACAAAGGATGGGCTGTTTCCAGGGGTAAGTAAAGTCAGCTGCCCAGGTGCCTGATGTCAGTTTGTAGGCGGCCTTTGGCCCTCCAAGTGAAGCCACGTTTCTAGGTTGTGGCAGCTTGCATCTGGAAGAACTCCGGTTCCGTTCGGGATTGTAGGTGGCCGAGGCCAAAGCCCGGCAGAGGGAGTTGGGCACAAAGATGGCCTGTTTCCAGGGAAAAGTAAAGTCAGCTGCCCAGGTGCCTGATGTCAGTTTGTAGGAGGCCTTTGGCCCTCCATAGGAAGCCAGGCTTCCTGCTTGTGGCAGCTTGCATCTGGAAGAAATCCTGTTCCGTTCGGGATTGTAGGTGGCCAAGGCCTGGGGCCCGGCAGAGGGAGTTGGGCACAAAGGATGGCCTGTTTCCAGGGGTAAGTAAAGTCAGCTGCCCAGGTGCCTGATGTCAGTTTGTAGGAGGCCTTTGGCCCTCCAAGGGAAGCTAGTCTTTATGTTTAAGGCAGCTTGCATCGGGAAGAAATCCTGTTCCGTTCGGAATTGTAGGTGGCCGGAGCTGGGTGCCCAGCTGAAGGACTTGGGCACAAAGGATGGCCTGTTTCCAGGGGTAAGTAAAATCAGCTGCCCAGGTGCCTGATGTCAGTTTGTAGGAGGCCTTTGGCCCTCCATAGGAAGCCAGGCTTCCTGCTTGTGGCAGCTTGCATCTGGAAGAAATCCTGTTCCGTTCGGGATTGTAGGTGTCCAAGGCCCGGTGCCCGGCAGAGGGAGTTGGGCACAAAGGATGGGCTGTTTCCAGGGGTAAGTAAAGTCAGCTGCCCAGGTGCCTGATGTCAGTTTGTAGGAGGCCTTTGGCCCTCCATGGGAAGCCAGGCTTCCAGTATGTGGCAGCTTGCATCTGGAAGAAATCCTGTTCCGTTCGGGATTGTAGGTGGCCGAGGCCAGGTGCCCAGCAGAGGGAGTTGGGCACAAAGGATGGGCTGTTTCCAGGGGTAAGTAAAGTCAGCTGCCCAGGTGCCTGATGTCAGTTTGTAGGAGGCGTTTGGTCCTCCATGGAAAGCCACGCTTCCAGCTTGTGGCTGCATGCATCTGGAAGAAATCCTGTTCCGTTCGGGATTGTAGGTGGCCGAGGCCTGGTGCCCGACAGAGGGAGTTGGGCACAAAGGATGGCCTGTTTCCAGGGGTAAGTAAAGTCAGCTGCCCAGGTGCCTGATGTCAGTTTGTAGGAGGCCTTTGTCCCTCCAAGGGAAGCAAGTCTTCCTATTCAAGGCAGCTTGCATCTGGAAGAAATCCTGTTCCGATCGGAATTGTAGGTGGCCGAGCCCAGTTGCCCGGCTGAGAGAGTTGGGCACAAATAATGTCATGTTTCCAGAAGTAAGTAAAGTCAGCTGCCCAGGTGCCTGATGTCAGTTTGTAGGTGACCTTTGGCCCTCCAACGGAAGCAAGTCTTCCAGTTTGTGGCAGCTTGCATCTGGAAGAAATCCTGTTCCGTTTGGGATTGTAGGTGGCCGAGGCCACGTGCCCGGCGGAGGGAGTTGGGAACAAATGATGGCCTGTTTCCAGGGGTAAGTAAAGTCAGCTGCCCACGTGCCTGATGTCAGTTTGTAGGAGGCCTTTGGCCCTCCAAGTGAAGCCACGTTTCCAGCTTGTGGCAGCTTGCATCTGGAAGAACTCCGGTTCCGTTCGGGATTGTAGGTGGCCGGAGCTGGGTGCCCGGATGAGGGAGTTGGACACAAAGGATGTCTTTTTCCAGGGGTAAGTAAAGTCAGCTGCCCAGGTGCCTGATGTCAGTTTGCAGGTGGCTATTGGTCCTCCATGGAAAGCCAGGCTTCCAGCTTGTGGCAGCTTGCATCGGGAAGTAATACTGATCTGTTCGAGATTGCAGGTGGCCGAGGCCTGGTGCCCGGCAGAGTGAGTTGGGCACAAAGGATGGCCTGTTTCCAGGGGTAAGTAAAGTCAGCTGCCCAGGTGCCTGATGTCAGTTTGTAGGAGGCCTTTGGCCCTCCAAGGGAAGCTTGTCTTCCAGTTTGTGGCAGCTTGCATCTGGAAGCAATCCTGTTCCGTTCGGGATTGTAGGTTGGCGAGACCTGGTGCCCGGCAGAGGGAGTTGGGCACAAAGGATGGGCTGTTTCCAGGGGTAAGTAAAGTCAGCTGCCCAGGTGCCTGATGCCAGTTTGTAGGAGGCCTTTGGCCGTCCATGGGAAACCAGTCTTCCAGCTTGTGGCAGCTTGCATCTGGAAGAAATCCTGTTCCGTTCGGGATTGTAGGTGGCCGAGGCCAGGTGCCCGGCAGAGGGAGTTGGGCACAAAGGATGGCCTGTTTCCAGGGGTAAGTAAAGTCAGCTGCCCAGGTGCCTGATGTCAGTTTGTAGGAGGCCTTTTGGCCCTCCAAGGGAAGCTAGTCTTCCAGCTTGTGGCAGCATGCATCTGGAAGAAATGCTGTTTCGTTCGGGATTGTAGGTGGCCGAGGCCAGGTGCCCGGCAGAGGGAGTTGGGCACAAAGGATGTCCTGTTTAGAGGGGTAAGTAAAGTCAGCTGCCCACGTGCCTGATGTCAGTTTGTAGGAGGCCTTTGGCCCTCCATGGGAAGCCAGGCTTCCTGCTTGTGGCATCTTGCATCTGGAAGAAATCCTGTTCCGTTCAGGATTGTAGGTGGCCGAGGCCTGGTGCCCGGCAGAGGGAGTTGGGCACAAAGGATGGGCTGTTTCCAGGGGTAAGTAAAGTCAGCTGCCCAGGTGCCTGATGTCAGTTTGTAGGAGGCCTTTGGCCCTCCAAGGGAAGCTTGTCTTCCAGTTTGTGGCAGCTTGCATCTGGAAGAAATCCTGTTCCGTTCGGGATTGTAGGTGGCCGAGGCCTGGTGCCCGGCAGAGGGAGTTGGGCACAAAGGATGGGCTGTTTCCAGGGGTAAGTAAAGTCAGCTGCCCAGGTGCCTGATGTCAGTTTGTAGGAGGCCTTTGGCCCTCCATGGGAAGCCAGGCTTCCTGCTTGTGGCAGCTTGCATCTGGAAGAAATCCTGTTCCGTTCAGGATTGTAGGTGGCCGAGGCCTGGTGCCCGGCAGAGGGAGTTGGGCACAAATGATGGGCTATTTCCAGGGGTAAGTAAAGTCAGCTGCCCAGGTGCCTGATGTCAGTTTGTAGGAGGCCTTTTGGCCCTCCAAGGGAAGCTAGTCTTCCAGCTTGTGGCAGCATGCATCTGGAAGAAATGCTGTTTCGTTCGGGATTGTAGGTGGCCGAGGCCAGGTGCCCGGCAGAGGGAGTTGGGCAAAAAGGATGTCCTGTTTAGAGGGGTAAGTAAAGTCAGCTGCCCACGTGCCTGATGTCAGTTTGTAGGAGGCCTTTGGCCCTCCATGGGAAGCCAGGCTTCCTGCTTGTGGCATCTTGCATCTGGAAGAAATCCTGTTCCGTTCAGGATTGTAGGTGGCCGAGGCCTGGTGCCCGGCAGAGGGAGTTGGGCACAAAGGATGGGCTGTTTCCAGGGGTAAGTAAAGTCAGCTGCCCAGGTGCCTGATGTCAGTTTGTAGGAGGCCTTTGGCCCTCCAAGGGAAGCTTGTCTTCCAGTTTGTGGCAGCTTGCATCTGGAAGAAATCCTGTTCCGTTCGGGATTGTAGGTGGCCGAGGCCTGGTGCCCGGCAGAGGGAGTTGGGCACAAAGGATGGGCTGTTTCCAGGGGTAAGTAAAGTCAGCTGCCCAGGTGCCTGATGTCAGTTTGTAGGAGGCCTTTGGCCCTCCATGGGAAGCCAGGCTTCCTGCTTGTGGCAGCTGGCATCTGGAAGAAATCCTGTTCCGTTCAGGATTGTAGGTGGCCGAGGCCTGGTGCCCGGCAGAGGGAGTTGGGCACAAATGATGGCCTGTTTCCAGGGGTAAGTAAAGTCAGCTGCCCAAGTGCCTGATGTCAGTTTGTAGGAGGCCTTTGGCCCTTTAAGGGAAGCTTGTCTTCCTGTTAAAGGCAGTTTGCATCTGGAAGAAATCCTGTTCCGTTCGGGATTGTAGGTGGCCGAGGCCACGTGCCCGGCGGAGGGAGTTGGGAACAAATGATGGCCTGTTTCCAGGGGTAAGTAAAGTCAGCTGCCCACGTGCCTGATGTCAGTTTGTAGGAGGCCTTTGGCCCTCCAAGTGAAGCCACGTTTCCAGCTTGTGGCAGCTTGCATCTGGAAGAACTCCGGTTCCGTTCGGGATTGTAGGTGGCCGGAGCTGGGTGCCCGGATGAGGGAGTTGGACACAAAGGATGTCTTTTTCCAGGGGTAAGTAAAGTCAGCTGCCCAGGTGCCTGATGTCAGTTTGCAGGTGGCTATTGGTCCTCCATGGAAAGCCAGGCTTCCAGCTTGTGGCAGCTTGCATCGGGAAGTAATACTGATCTGTTCGAGATTGCAGGTGGCCGAGGCCTGGTGCCCGGCAGAGTGAGTTGGGCACAAAGGATGGCCTGTTTCCAGGGGTAAGTAAAGTCAGCTGCCCAGGTGCCTGATGTCAGTTTGTAGGAGGCCTTTGGCCCTCCAAGGGAAGCTTGTCTTCCAGTTTGTGGCAGCTTGCATCTGGAAGCAATCCTGTTCCGTTCGGGATTGTAGGTTGGCGAGACCTGGTGCCCGGCAGAGGGAGTTGGGCACAAAGGATGGGCTGTTTCCAGGGGTAAGTAAAGTCAGCTGCCCAGGTGCCTGATGCCAGTTTGTAGGAGGCCTTTGGCCGTCCATGTGAAACCAGTCTTCCAGCTTGTGGCAGCTTGCATCTGGAAGAAATCCTGTTCCGTTCGGGATTGTAGGTGGCCGAGGCCAGGTGCCCGGCAGAGGGAGTTGGGCACAAAGGATGGCCTGTTTCCAGGGGTAAGTAAAGTCAGCTGCCCAGGTGCCTGATGTCAGTTTGTAGGAGGCCTTTTGGCCCTCCAAGGGAAGCTAGTCTTCCAGCTTGTGGCAGCATGCATCTGGAAGAAATGCTGTTTCGTTCGGGATTGTAGGTGGCCGAGGCCAGGTGCCCGGCAGAGGGAGTTGGGCACAAAGGGTGTCCTGTTCAGAGGGGTAAGTAAAGTCAGCTGCCCACGTGCCTGATGTCAGTTTGTAGGAGGCCTTTGGCCCTCCATGGGAAGCCAGGCTTCCTGCTTGTGGCATCTTGCATCTGGAAGAAATCCTGTTCCGTTCAGGATTGTAGGTGGCCGAGGCCTGGTGCCCGGCAGAGGGAGTTGGGCACAAAGGATGGGCTGTTTCCAGGGGTAAGTAAAGTCAGCTGCCCAGGTGCCTGATGTCAGTTTGTAGGAGGCCTTTGGCCCTCCAAGGGAAGCTTGTCTTCCAGTTTGTGGCAGCTTGCATCTGGAAGAAATCCTGTTCCGTTCGGGATTGTAGGTGGCCGAGGCCTGGTGCCCGGCAGAGGGAGTTGGGCACAAAGGATGGGCTGTTTCCAGGGGTAAGTAAAGTCAGCTGCCCAGGTGCCTGATGTCAGTTTGTAGGAGGCCTTTGGCCCTCCATGGGAAGCCAGGCTTCCTGCTTGTGGCAGCTTGCATCTGGAAGAAATCCTGTTCCGTTCAGGATTGTAGGTGGCCGAGGCCTGGTGCCCGGCAGAGGGAGTTGGGCACAAATGATGGGCTATTTCCAGGGGTAAGTAAAGTCAGCTGCCCAGGTGCCTGATGTCAGTTTGTAGGAGGCCTTTTGGCCCTCCAAGGGAAGCTAGTCTTCCAGCTTGTGGCAGCATGCATCTGGAAGAAATGCTGTTTCGTTCGGGATTGTAGGTGGCCGAGGCCAGGTGCCCGGCAGAGGGAGTTGGGCAAAAAGGATGTCCTGTTTAGAGGGGTAAGTAAAGTCAGCTGCCCACGTGCCTGATGTCAGTTTGTAGGAGGCCTTTGGCCCTCCATGGGAAGCCAGGCTTCCTGCTTGTGGCATCTTGCATCTGGAAGAAATCCTGTTCCGTTCAGGATTGTAGGTGGCCGAGGCCTGGTGCCCGGCAGAGGGAGTTGGGCACAAAGGATGGGCTGTTTCCAGGGGTAAGTAAAGTCAGCTGCCCAGGTGCCTGATGTCAGTTTGTAGGAGGCCTTTGGCCCTCCAAGGGAAGCTTGTCTTCCAGTTTGTGGCAGCTTGCATCTGGAAGAAATCCTGTTCCGTTCGGGATTGTAGGTGGCCGAGGCCTGGTGCCCGGCAGAGGGAGTTGGGCACAAAGGATGGGCTGTTTCCAGGGGTAAGTAAAGTCAGCTGCCCAGGTGCCTGATGTCAGTTTGTAGGAGGCCTTTGGCCCTCCATGGGAAGCCAGGCTTCCTGCTTGTGGCAGCTGGCATCTGGAAGAAATCCTGTTCCGTTCAGGATTGTAGGTGGCCGAGGCCTGGTGCCCGGCAGAGGGAGTTGGGCACAAATGATGGCCTGTTTCCAGGGGTAAGTAAAGTCAGCTGCCCAAGTGCCTGATGTCAGTTTGTAGGAGGCCTTTGGCCCTCCAAGGGAAGCTTGTCTTCCTGTTAAAGGCAGTTTGCATCTGGAAGAAATCCTGTTCCGTTCGGGATTGTAGGTGGCCGGAGCTGGGTGCCCAGCTGAGGGAGTTAGGCACAAAGGATGGGCTGTTTCCAGGGGTAAGTAAAGTCAGCTGCCCAGGTGCCTGATGTCAGTTTGTAGGCTGCCTTTGGCCCTCCAAGTGAAGCCACGTTTCTAGCTTGTGGCAGCTTGCATCTGGAAGAACTCCGGTTCCGTTCGGGATTGTAGGTGACCGAGGCCAAAGCCCGGCAGAGGGAGTTGGGCACAAAGATGGCCTGTTTCCAGGGAAAAGTAAAGTCAGCTGCCCAGGTGCCTGATGTCAGTTTGTAGGAGGCCTTTGGCCCTCCATAGGAAGCCAGGCTTCCTGCTTGTGGCAGCTTGCATCTGGAAGAAATCCTGTTCCGTTCGGGATTGTAGGTGGCCAAGGCCTGGGGCCCGGCAGAGGGAGTTGGGCACAAAGGATGGCCTGTTTCCAGGGGTAAGTAAAGTCAGCTGCCCAGGTGCCTGATGTCAGTTTGTAGGAGGCCTTTGGCCCTCCAAGGGAAGCTAGTCTTTATGTTCAAGGCAGCTTGCATCGGGAAGAAATCCTGTTCCGTTCGGAATTGTAGGTGGCCGGAGCTGGGTGCCCAGCTGAGGGACTTGGGCACAAATGATGGCCTGTTTCCAGGGGTAAGTAAAATCAGCTGCCCAGGTGCGTGATGTCAGTTTGTAGGAGGCCTTTGGCCCTCCATAGGAAGCCAGGCTTCCTGCTTGTGGCAGCTTGCATCTGGAAGAAATCCTGTTCCGTTCGGGATTGTAGGTGTCCAAGGCCTGGTGCCCGGCAGAGGGAGTTGGGCACAAATGATGGCCTGTTTCCAGGGGTAAGTAAAGTCAGCTGCCCAGGTGCCTGATGTCAGTTTGTAGGAGGCCTTTGGCCCTCCATGGGAAGCCAGGCTTCCAGTTTGTGGCAGCTTGCATCTGGAAGAAATCCTGTTCCGTTCGGGATTGTAGGTGGCCGAGGCCAGGTGCCCAGCAGAGGGAGTTGGGCACAAAGGATGGGCTGTTTCCAGGGGTAAGTAAAGTCAGCTGCCCAGGTGCCTGATGTCAGTTTGTAGGAGGCGTTTGGTCCTCCATGGAAAGCCACGCTTCCAGCTTGTGGCTGCATGCATCTGGAAGAAATCCTGTTCCGTTCGGGATTGTAGGTGGCCGAGGCCTGGTGCCCGACAGAGGGAGTTGGGCACAAAGGATGGCCTGTTTCCAGGGGTAAGTAAAGTCAGCTGCCCAGGTGCCTGATGTCTGTTTGTAGGAGGCCTTTGGCCCTCCAAGGGAAGCAAGTCTTCCTATTCAAGGCAGCTTGCATCTGGAAGAAATCCTGTTCCGATCGGAATTGTAGGTGGCCGAGCCCAGTTGCCCGGCTGAGAGAGTTGGGCACAAATAATGTCATGTTTCCAGAAGTAAGTAAAGTCAGCTGCCCAGGTGCCTGATGTCAGTTTGTAGGTGACCTTTGGCCCTCCAACGGAAGCAAGTCTTCCATTTTGTGGCAGCTTGCATCTGGAAGAAATCCTGTTCCGTTTGGGATTGTAGGTGGCCGAGGCCACGTGCCCAGCGGAGGGAGTTGGGAACAAATGATGGCCTGTTTCCAGGGGTAAGTAAAGTCAGCTGCCCACGTGCCTGATGTCAGTTTGTAGGAGGCCTTTGGCCCTCCAAGTGAAGCCACGTTTCCAGCTTGTGGCAGCTTGCATCTGGAAGAACTCCGGTTCCGTTCGGGATTGTAGGTGGCCGGAGCTGGGTGCCCGGATGAGGGAGTTGGACACAAACGATGTCTTTTTCCAGGGGTAAGTAAAGTCAGCTGCCCAGGTGCCTGATGTCAGTTTGCAGGTGGCTATTGGTCCTCCATGGAAAGCCAGGCTTCCAGCTTGTGGCATCCTGCATCGGGAAGTAATACTGATCTGTTCGGGATTGCAGGTGGCCGAGGCCTGGTGCCCGGCAGAGTGAGTTGGGCACAAAGGATGGCCTGTTTCCAGGGGTAAGTAAAGTCAGCTGCCCAGGTGCCTGATGTCAGTTTGTAGGAGGCCTTTGGCCCTCCAAGGGAAGCTTGTCTTCCAGTTTGTGGCAGCTTGCATCTGGAAGCAATCCTGTTCCGTTCGGGATTGTAGGTTGGCGAGACCTGGTGCCCGGCAGAGGGAGTTGGGCACAAAGGATGGGCTGTTTCCAGGGGTAAGTAAAGTCAGCTGCCCAGGTGCCTGATGCCAGTTTGTAGGAGGCCTTTGGCCCTCCATGGGAAACCAGTCTTCCAGCTTGTGGCAGCTTGCATCTGGAAGAAATCCTGTTCCGTTCGGGATTGTAGGTTGCCGAGGCCTGGTGCCCGGCAGAGGGAGTTGGGCACAAAGGATGGGCTGTTTCCAGGGGTAAGTAAAGTCAGCTGCCCAGGTGCCTGATTACAGTTTGTAGGAGGCCTTTGGCCCTCCAAGGGAAGCTTGTCTTCCAGTTTGTGGCAGCTTGCATCTGGAAGAAATCCTGTTCCGTTCGGGATTGTAGGTGGCCGAGGCCTGGTGCCCGGCAGAGGGAGTTGGGCACAAAGGATGGGCTGTTTCCAGGGGTAAGTAAAGTCAGCTGCCCAGGTGCCTGATGTCAGTTTGTAGGAGGCCTTTGGCCCTCCATGGGAAGCCAGGCTTCCTGCTTGTGGCAGCTTGCATCTGGAAGAAATCCTGTTCCGTTCAGGATTGTAGGTGGCCGAGGCCTGGTGCCCGGCAGAGGGAGTTGGGCACAAATGATGGGCTGTTTCCAGGGGTAAGTAAAGTCAGCTGCCCAGGTGCCTGATGTCAGTTTGTAGGAGGCCTTTGGCCCTCCAAGGGAAGCTTGTCTTCCAGTTTGTGGCAGCTTGCATCTGGAAGAAATCCTGTTCCGTTCGGGATTGTAGGTGGGCGAGGCCTGGTGCCTGGCAGAGGGAGTTGGGCACAAAGGATGGGCTGTTTCCAGGGGTAAGTAAAGTCAGCTGCCCAGGTGCCTGATGTCAGTTTGTAGGAGGCCTTTGGTTCTCCAAGGGAAGCTTGTCTTCCAGTTTGTGGCAGCTTGCATCTGGATGAAATCCTGTTCCGTTCGGGATTGTAGGTGGGCGAGGCCTGGTGCTTGGCAGAGGGAGTTGGGCACAAAGGATGGGCTGTTTCCAGGGTTAAGTAAAGTCAGCTGCCCAAATGTCTGATGTCAGTTTATAGGAGGCCTTTGGCCCTCCAAGGGAAGCTAGTCTTCCTGTTAAAGGCAGCTTGCATCTGGAAGAAATCCTGTTCCGTTCGGGATTGTAGGTGGCCGAGGCCAGGTGCCCGGCAGAGGGAGTTGGGCACAAAGGATGGGCTGTTTCCAGGGGTAAGTAAAGTCAGCTGCCCAGGTGCCTGATGTCAGTTTGTAGGAGGCCTTTGGCTCTCCATGTGAAGCCAGGTTTACTGCTTGTGGCAGCTTGCATCTGGAAGAAATCCTGTTCCGTTCGGGATTGTAGGAGGCCGAGGCCAGGTGCCCGGCAGAGGGAGTTGGGCACAAAGGATGGGCTCTTTCCAGGGGTAAGTAAAGTCAGCTGCCCAGGTGCCTGATGTCAGTTTGTAGGAGGCCTTTGGCCCTCCAAGGGATGACAGGCTTCCAGTTTGTGGCAGCTTGCATCTGGAAGAAATCCTGTTCCGTTCAGGATTGTAGGTGGCCGAGGCCTGGAGCCCGGCAGAGGGAGTTGGGCACAAAGGATGGACTGTTTCCAGGGGTAAGTAAAGTCAGCAGCCCAGGTGCCTGATGTCAGTTTGTAGGAGGCCTTTGGCCCTAGAGGGAAGCTAGTCTTCCAGCTTGTGGCAGCTTGCATCTGGAAGAAATCCTGTTCCGTTCGGGATTGTAGGTGGGCGAGTCCAGGTGCCCGGCAGAGGGAGTTGGGCACAAATGATGGTCTGTTTCATGAGGAAAGTAAAGTCAGCTGCCCAGGTGCCTGATGTCAGTTTGTAGGAGGCCTTTGGCCCCCCAAGTGAAGCCACGTTTCCAGCTTGTGGCAGCTTGCATCTGGAAGCAATCCTGTTCCGTTCGGGATTGTAGGTGGGCGAGACCTGGTGCCCGGCAGAGGGAGTTGGGCACAAAGGATGGGCTGTTTCCAGGGGTAAGTAAAGTCAGCTGCCCAGGTGCCTGATGCCAGTATGTAGGAGGCCTTTGGTCCTCCATGGGAAACCAGTCTTCCAGCTTGTGGCAGCTTGCATCTGGAAGAAATCCTGTTCCGTTTGGGATTGTAGGTGGCCGAGGCCAGGTGCCCGGAAGAGGGAGTTGGGCACAAAGGATGGGCTGTTTCCAGGGGTAAGTAAAGTCAGCTGCCCAGGTGCCTGATGTCAGTTTGTAGGAGGCCTTTGGCCCTCCATGGGAAGCCAGGTTTACTGCTTGTGGCAGCTTGCATCTGGAAGAAATCCTGTTCCGTTCGGGATTGTAGGTGGCCGAGGCCAGGTGCCCGGCAGAGGGAGTTGGGCACATATGATGGCTGGTTTCCAGGGGTAAGTAAGGTCAGCTGCCCAGGTGCCTGATGTCAGTTTGTAGGAGGCCTTTGGCCCTCCAAGGGATGACAGGCTTCCAGTTTGTGGCAGCTTGCATCTGGAAGAAATCCTGTTCCGTTCAGGATTGTAGGTGGCCGAGGCCTGGAGCCCGGCAGAGGGAGTTGGGCACAAAGGATGGCCTGTTTCCAGGGGTAAGTAAAGTCAGCAGCCCAGGTGCCTGATGTCAGTTTGTAGGAGGCCTTTGGCCCTCCAAGGGAAGCTTGTCTTCCAGTTTGTGGCAGCTTGCATCTGGAAGCAATCCTGTTCCGTTCGGGATTGTAGGTGGGCGAGACCTGGTGCCCGGCAGAGGGAGTTGGGCACAAAGGATGGGCTGTTTCCAGGGGTAAGTAAAGTCAGCTGCCCAGGTGCCTGATGTCAGTTTGTAGGAGGCCTTTGGCCCTCCATGGGAAGCCAGGTTTACTGCTTGTGGCAGCTTGCATCTGGAAGAAATCCTGTTCCGTTCGGGATTGTAGGTGGGCGAGGCCAGGTGCCCAGCAGAGGGAGTTGGGCACAAAGGATGGGCTGTTTCCAGGGGTAAGTAAAGTCAGCTGCCCAGGTGCCTGATGTCAATTTGTAGGAGGCCTTTGGCCCCCCAAGTGAAGCCACGTTTCCAGCTTGTGGCAGCTTGCATCTGGAAGAACTCCGGTTCCGTTCGGGATTGTTGGTGGCCGAGGCCATCTGCCCGGCAGAGGGAGTTGGGCACAAAGGATGTCTTGTTTCCAGGGGCAAGTAAAGTCATCTGCCCGGGTGCCTGATGTCAGTTTTTAGGAGGCCTTTGGCCCTCCATAGGAAGCCAGGCTTCCTGCTTGTGGCAGCTTGCATCTGGAAGAAATCGTGTTCCGTTCGGGATTGTAGGGGGCCGGAGCTGGGTGCCCGGATGAGGGAGTTGGACACAAAGGATGGGCTGTTTCCAGGGGTAAGTAAAGTCAGCTGCCCAGGTGCCTGATGTCAGTTTGCAGGTGGCTATTGGTCCTCCATGGAAAGCCAGGCTTCCAGCTTGTGGCAGCTTGCATCGAGAAGTAATACTGATCTGTTCGGGATTGCAGGTGGCCGAGGCCTGTTTCCCGGCAGAGGGAGTTGGGCACAAAGGATGGCCTGTTTCCAGGGGTAAGTAAAGTCAGCTGCCCAGGTGCCTGATGTCAGTTTGTAGGAGGCCTTTGGCCCTCCAAGGGAAGCTTGTCTTCCAGTTTGTGGCAGCTTGCATCTGGAAGCAATCCTGTTCCGTTCGGGATTGTAGGTGGGCGAGACCTGGTGCCCGGCAGAGGGAGTTGGGCACAAAGGATGGGCTGTTTCCAGGGGTAAGTAAAGTCAGCTGCCCAGGTGCCTGATGCCAGTTTGTAGGAGGCCTTTGGTCCTCCATGGGAAACCAGTCTTCCAGCTTGTGGCAGCTTGCATCTGAAAGAAATCCTGTTCCGTTCAAGATTGTAGGTGGCCGAGGCCAGGTGCCCGGCAGAGGGAGTTGGGCACAAATGATGGGCTGTTTCCAGGGGTAAGTAAAGTCAGCTGCCCAGGTGCCTGATGTCAGTTTGTAGGAGGCCTTTGGCCCTCCAAGGGAAGCTTGTCTTCCAGTTTGTGGCAGCTTGCATCTGGAAGCAATCCTGTTCCGTTCGGGATTGTAGGTGGGCGAGGCCTGGTGCCCGGCAGAGGGAGTTGGGCACAAAGGATGGGCTGTTTCCAGGGGTAAGTAAAGTCAGCTGCCCAGGTGCCTGATGTCAGTTTGTAGGAGGCCTTTGGCCCTCCAAGAGAAGCTTGTCTTCCAGTTCGTGGCAGCTTGCATCTGGAAGAAATCCTGTTCCGTTCGGGATTGTAGGTGGGCGAGGCCTGGTGCTTGGCAGAGGGAGTTGGGCACAAAGGATGGGCTGTTTCCAGGGGTAAGTTAAGTCAGCTGCCCAAATGTCTGATGTCAGTTTATAGGAGGCCTTTGGCTCTCCAAGGGAAGCTAGTCTTCCTGTTAAAGGCAGCTTGCATCTGGAAGAAATCCTGTTCCGTTCGGGATTGTAGGTGGCCGAGGCCTGGTGCTTGGCAGAGGGAGTTGGGCATAAAGGATGGGCTGTTTCCAGGGGTAAGTTAAGTCACCTGCCCAAATGTCTGATGTCAGTTTATAGGAGGCCTTTGGCCCTCCAAGGGAAGCTTGTCTTCCAGTTTGTGGCAGCTTGCATCTAGAAGCAATCCTGTTCCGTTCGGGATTGTAGGTGGCGAGGCCTGGTGCTTGGCAGAGGGAGTTGGGCACAAAGGATGGGCTGTTTCCAGGGGTAAGTTAAGTCAGCTGCCCAAATGTCTGATGTCAGTTTATAGGAGGCCTTTGGCCCTCCAAGGGAAGCTAGTCTTCCTGTTAAAGGCAGCTTGCATCTGGAAGAAATCCTGTTCCGTTCGGGATTGTAGGTGGCCGAGGCCTGGTGCTTGGCAGAGGGAGTTGGGCATAAAGGATGGGCTGTTTCCAGGGGTAAGTAAAGTCAGCTGCCCAGGTGCCTGATGCCAGTATGTAGGAGGCCTTTGGCCCTCCATGGGAAGCCAGGTTTACTGCTTGTGGCAGCTTGCATCTGGAAGAAATCCTGTTCCGTTCGGGATTGTAGGTGGGCGAGGCCAGGTGCCCAGCAGAGGGAGTTGGGCACAAAGGATGGGCTGTTTCCAGGGGTAAGTAAAGTCAGCTGCCCAGGTGCCTGATGTCAGTTTGTAGGAGGCCTTTGGCCCCCCAAGTGAAGCCACGTTTCCAGCTTGTGGCAGCTTGCATCTGGAAGAACTCCGGTTCCGTTCGGGATTGTTGGTGGCCGAGGCCATCTGCCCGGCAGAGGGAGTTGGGCACAAAGGATGTCTTGTTTCCAGGGGCAAGTAAAGTCATCTGCCCGGGTGCCTGATGTCAGTTTTTAGGAGGCCTTTGGCCCTCCATGGGAAGCCAGGCTTCCTGCTTGTGGCAGCTTGCATCTGGAAGAAATCGTGTTCCGTTCGGGATTGTAGGGGGCCGGAGCTGGGTGCCCGGATGAGGGAGTTGGACACAAAGGATGGGCTGTTTCCAGGGGTAAGTAAAGTCAGCTGCCCAGGTGCCTGATGTCAGTTTGCAGGTGGCTATTGGTCCTCCATGGAAAGCCAGGCTTCCAGCTTGTGGCAGCTTGCATCGAGAAGTAATACTGATCTGTTCGGGATTGCAGGTGGCCGAGGCCTGTTGCCCGGCAGAGGGAGTTGGGCACAAAGGATGGCCTGTTTCCAGGGGTAAGTAAAGTCAGCTGCCCAGGTGCCTGATGTCAGTTTGTAGGAGGCCTTTGGCCCTCCAAGGGAAGCTTGTCTTCCAGTTTGTGGCAGCTTGCATCTGGAAGCAATCCTGTTCCGTTCGGGATTGTAGGTGGGCGAGACCTGGTGCCCGGCAGAGGGAGTTGGGCACAAAGGATGGGCTGTTTCCAGGGGTAAGTAAAGTCAGCTGCCCAGGTGCCTGATGCCAGTTTGTAGGAGGCCTTTGGTCCTCCATGGGAAACCAGTCTTCCAGCTTGTGGCAGCTTGCATCTGAAAGAAATCCTGTTCCGTTCAAGATTGTAGGTGGCCGAGGCCAGGTGCCCGGCAGAGGGAGTTGGGCACAAATGATGGGCTGTTTCCAGGGGTAAGTAAAGTCAGCTGCCCAGGTGCCTGATGTCAGTTTGTAGGAGGCCTTTGGCCCTCCAAGGGAAGCTTGTCTTCCAGTTTGTGGCAGCTTGCATCTGGAAGCAATCCTGTTCCGTTCGGGATTGTAGGTGGGCGAGGCCTGGTGCCCGGCAGAGGGAGTTGGGCACAAAGGATGGGCTGTTTCCAGGGGTAAGTAAAGTCAGCTGCCCAGGTGCCTGATGTCAGTTTGTAGGAGGCCTTTGGCCCTCCAAGAGAAGCTTGTCTTCCAGTTCGTGGCAGCTTGCATCTGGAAGAAATCCTGTTCCGTTCGGGATTGTAGGTGGGCGAGGCCTGGTGCTTGGCAGAGGGAGTTGGGCACAAAGGATGGGCTGTTTCCAGGGGTAAGTTAAGTCAGCTGCCCAAATGTCTGATGTCAGTTTATAGGAGGCCTTTGGCCCTCCAAGGGAAGCTAGTCTTCCTGTTAAAGGCAGCTTGCATCTGGAAGAAATCCTGTTCCGTTCGGGATTGTAGGTGGCCGAGGCCTGGTGCTTGGCAGAGGGAGTTGGGCATAAAGGATGGGCTGTTTCCAGGGGTAAGTTAAGTCACCTGCCCAAATGTCTGATGTCAGTTTATAGGAGGCCTTTGGCCCTCCAAGGGAAGCTTGTCTTCCAGTTTGTGGCAGCTTGCATCTAGAAGCAATCCTGTTCCGTTCAGGATTGTAGGTGGGCGAGGCCTGGTGCCCGGCAGAGGGAGTTGGGCACAAAGGATGGGCTGTTTCCAGGGGTAAGTAAAGTCAGCTGCCCAGGTGCCTGATGCCAGTATGTAGGAGGCCTTTGGCCCTCCATGGGAAGCCAGGTTTACTGCTTGTGGCAGCTTGCATCTGGAAGAAATCCTGTTCCGTTCGGGATTGTAGGTGGGCGAGGCCAGGTGCCCAGCAGAGGGAGTTGGGCACAAAGGATGGGCTGTTTCCAGGGGTAAGTAAAGTCAGCTGCCCAGGTGCCTGATGTCAGTTTGTAGGAGGCCTTTGGCCCCCCAAGTGAAGCCACGTTTCCAGCTTGTGGCAGCTTGCATCTGGAAGAACTCCGGTTCCGTTCGGGATTGTTGGTGGCCGAGGCCATCTGCCCGGCAGAGGGAGTTGGGCACAAAGGATGTCTTGTTTCCAGGGGCAAGTAAAGTCATCTGCCCGGGTGCCTGATGTCAGTTTTTAGGAGGCCTTTGGCCCTCCATGGGAAGCCAGGCTTCCTGCTTGTGGCAGCTTGCATCTGGAAGAAATCGTGTTCCGTTCGGGATTGTAGGGGGCCGGAGCTGGGTGCCCGGATGAGGGAGTTGGACACAAAGGATGGGCTGTTTCCAGGGGTAAGTAAAGTCAGCTGCCCAGGTGCCTGATGTCAGTTTGCAGGTGGCTATTGGTCCTCCATGGAAAGCCAGGCTTCCAGCTTGTGGCAGCTTGCATCGAGAAGTAATACTGATCTGTTCGGGATTGCAGGTGGCCGAGGCCTGTTGCCCGGCAGAGGGAGTTGGGCACAAAGGATGGCCTGTTTCCAGGGGTAAGTAAAGTCAGCTGCCCAGGTGCCTGATGTCAGTTTGTAGGAGGCCTTTGGCCCTCCAAGGGAAGCTTGTCTTCCAGTTTGTGGCAGCTTGCATCTGGAAGCAATCCTGTTCCGTTCGGGATTGTAGGTGGGCGAGACCTGGTGCCCGGCAGAGGGAGTTGGGCACAAAGGATGGGCTGTTTCCAGGGGTAAGTAAAGTCAGCTGCCCAGGTGCCTGATGCCAGTTTGTAGGAGGCCTTTGGTCCTCCATGGGAAACCAGTCTTCCAGCTTGTGGCAGCTTGCATCTGAAAGAAATCCTGTTCCGTTCAAGATTGTAGGTGGCCGAGGCCAGGTGCCCGGCAGAGGGAGTTGGGCACAAATGATGGGCTGTTTCCAGGGGTAAGTAAAGTCAGCTGCCCAGGTGCCTGATGTCAGTTTGTAGGAGGCCTTTGGCCCTCCAAGGGAAGCTTGTCTTCCAGTTTGTGGCAGCTTGCATCTGGAAGCAATCCTGTTCCGTTCGGGATTGTAGGTGGGCGAGGCCTGGTGCCCGGCAGAGGGAGTTGGGCACAAAGGATGGGCTGTTTCCAGGGGTAAGTAAAGTCAGCTGCCCAGGTGCCTGATGTCAGTTTGTAGGAGGCCTTTGGCCCTCCAAGAGAAGCTTGTCTTCCAGTTCGTGGCAGCCTGCATCTGGAAGAAATCCTGTTCCGTTCGGGATTGTAGGTGGGCGAGGCCTGGTGCTTGGCAGAGGGAGTTGGGCACAAAGGATGGGCTGTTTCCAGGGGTAAGTTAAGTCAGCTGCCCAAATGTCTGATGTCAGTTTATAGGAGGCCTTTGGCCCTCCAAGGGAAGCTAGTCTTCCTGTTAAAGGCAGCTTGCATCTGGAAGAAATCCTGTTCCGTTCGGGATTGTAGGTGGCCGAGGCCTGGTGCTTGGCAGAGGGAGTTGGGCATAAAGGATGGGCTGTTTCCAGGGGTAAGTTAAGTCACCTGCCCAAATGTCTGATGTCAGTTTATAGGAGGCCTTTGGCCCTCCAAGGGAAGCCAGGCTTCCAGTTTGTGGCAGCTTGCATCTAGAAGCAATCCTGTTCCGTTCAGGATTGTAGGTGGGCGAGGCCTGGTGCCCGGCAGAGGGAGTTGGGCACAAAGGATGGGCTGTTTCCAGGGGTAAGTAAAGTCAGCTGCCCAGGTGCCTGATGCCAGTATGTAGGAGGCCTTTGGCCCTCCATGGGAAGCCAGGTTTACTGCTTGTGGCAGCTTGCATCTGGAAGAAATCCTGTTCCGTTCGGGATTGTAGGTGGGCGAGGCCAGGTGCCCAGCAGAGGGAGTTGGGCACAAAGGATGGGCTGTTTCCAGGGGTAAGTAAAGTCAGCTGCCCAGGTGCCTGATGTCAGTTTGTAGGAGGCCTTTGGCCCCCCAAGTGAAGCCACGTTTCCAGCTTGTGGCAGCTTGCATCTGGAAGAACTCCGGTTCCGTTCGGGATTGTTGGTGGCCGAGGCCATCTGCCCGGCAGAGGGAGTTGGGCACAAAGGATGTCTTGTTTCCAGGGGCAAGTAAAGTCATCTGCCCGGGTGCCTGATGTCAGTTTTCAGGAGGCCTTTGGCCCTCCATGGGAAGCCAGGCTTCCTGCTTGTGGCAGCTTGCATCTGGAAGAAATCCTGTTCCGTTCGGGATTGTAGGGGGCCGGAGCTGGGTGCCCGGATGAGGGAGTTGGACACAAAGGATGGGCTGTTTCCAGGGGTAAGTAAAGTCAGCTGCCCAGGTGCCTGATGTCAGTTTGCAGGTGGCTATTGGTCCTCCATGGAAAGCCAGGCTTCCAGCTTGTGGCAGCTTGCATCGAGAAGTAATACTGATCTGTTCGGGATTGCAGGTGGCCGAGGCCTGTTGCCCGGAAGAGGGAGTTGGGCACAAAGGATGGCCTGTTTCCAGGGGTAAGTAAAGTCAGCTGCCCAGGTGCCTGATGTCAGTTTGTAGGAGGCCTTTGGCCCTCCAAGGGAAGCTTGTCTTCCAGTTTGTGGCAGCTTGCATCTGGAAGCAATCCTGTTCCGTTCGGGATTGTAGGTGGGCGAGACCTGGTGCCCGGCAGAGGGAGTTGGGCACAAAGGATGGGCTGTTTCCAGGGGTAAGTAAAGTCAGCTGCCCAGGTGCCTGATGCCAGTTTGTAGGAGGCCTTTGGTCCTCCATGGGAAACCAGTCTTCCAGCTTGTGGCAGCTTGCATCTGAAAGAAATCCTGTTCCGTTCAAGATTGTAGGTGGCCGAGGCCAGGTGCCCGGCAGAGGGAGTTGGGCACAAATGATGGGCTGTTTCCAGGGGTAAGTAAAGTCAGCTGCCCAGGTGCCTGATGTCAGTTTGTAGGAGGCCTTTGGCCCTCCAAGGGAAGCTTGTCTTCCAGTTTGTGGCAGCTTGCATCTGGAAGCAATCCTGTTCCGTTCGGGATTGTAGGTGGGCGAGGCCTGGTGCCCGGCAGAGGGAGTTGGGCACAAAGGATGGGCTGTTTCCAGGAGTAAGTAAAGTCAGCTGCCCAGGTGCCTGATGTCAGTTTGTAGGAGGCCTTTGGCCCTCCAAGAGAAGCTTGTCTTCCAGTTCGTGGCAGCTTGCATCTGGAAGAAATCCTGTTCCGTTCGGGATTGTAGGTGGGCGAGGCCTGGTGCTTGGCAGAGGGAGTTGGGCACAAAGGATGGGCTGTTTCCAGGGGTAAGTTAAGTCAGCTGCCCAAATGTCTGATGTCAGTTTATAGGAGGCCTTTGGCCCTCCAAGGGAAGCTAGTCTTCCGGTTAAAGGCAGCTTGCATCTGGAAGAAATCCTGTTCCGTTCGGGATTGTAGGTGGCCGAGGCCTGGTGCTTGGCAGAGGGAGTTGGGCATAAAGGATGGGCTGTTTCCAGGGGTAAGTTAAGTCACCTGCCCAAATGTCTGATGTCAGTTTATAGGAGGCCTTTGGCCCTCCAAGGGAAGCTTGTCTTCCAGTTTGTGGCAGCTTGCATCTAGAAGCAATCCTGTTCCGTTCAGGATTGTAGGTGGGCGAGGCCTGGTGCCCGGCAGAGGGAGTTGGGCACAAAGGATGGGCTGTTTCCAGGGGTAAGTAAAGTCAGCTGCCCAGGTGCCTGATGCCAGTATGTAGGAGGCCTTTGGCCCTCCATGGGAAGCCAGGTTTACTGCTTGTGGCAGCTTGCATCTGGAAGAAATCCTGTTCCGTTCGGGATTGTAGGTGGGCGAGGCCTGGTGCCCGGCAGAGGGAGTTGGGCACAAAGGATGGGCTGTTTCCAGGGGTAAGTAAGCTCAGCTGCCCAGGTGCCTGATGTCAGTTTGTAGGAGGCCTTTGGCCCTCCAAGGGATGACAGGCTTCCAGTTTGTGGCAGCTTGCATCTGGAAGAAATCCTGTTCCGTTCAAGATTGTAGGTGGCCGAGGCCTGGAGCCCGGCAGAGGGAGTTGGGCACAAAGGATGGACTGTTTCCAGGGGTAAGTAAAGTCAGCAGCCCAGGTGCCTGATGTCAGTTTGTAGGAGGCCTTTGGCCCTCCAAGGGAAGCTAGTCTTCCAGCTTGTGGCAGCTTGCATCTGGAAGAAATCCTGTTCCGTTCGGGATTGTAGGTGGGCGAGTCCAGGTGCCCGGCAGAGGGAGTTGGGCACAAATGATGGTCTGTTTCATGAGGAAAGTAAAGTCAGCTGCCCAGGTGCCTGATGTCAGTTTGTAGGAGGCCTTTGGCCCCCCAAGTGAAGCCACGTTTCCAGCTTGTGGCAGCTTGCATCTGGAAGCAATCCTGTTCCGTTCGGGATTGTAGGTGGGCGAGACCTGGTGCCCGGCAGTGGGAGTTGGGCACAAAGGATGGGCTGTTTCCAGGGGTAAGTAAAGTCAGCTGCCCAGGTGCCTGATGCCAGTATGTAGGAGGCCTTTGGTCCTCCATGGGAAACCAGTCTTCCAGCTTGTGGCAGCTTGCATCTGGAAGAAATCCTGTTCCGTTTGGGATTGTAGGTGGCCGAGGCCAGGTGCCCGGCAGAGGGAGTTGGGCACAAAGGATGGGCTGTTTCCAGGGGTAAGTAAAGTCAGCTGCCCAGGTGCCTGATGTCAGTTTGTAGGAGGCCTTTGGCCCTCCATGGGAAGCCAGGTTTACTGCTTGTGGCAGCTTGCATCTGGAAGAAATCCTGTTCCGTTCGGGATTGTAGGTGGCCGCGGCCAGGTGCCCGGCAGAGGGAGTTGGGCACATATGATGGCTGGTTTCCAGGGGTAAGTAAGGTCAGCTGCCCAGGTGCCTGATGTCAGTTTGTAGGAGGCCTTTGGCCCTCCAAGGGATGACAGGCTTCCAGTTTGTGGCAGCTTGCATCTGGAAGAAATCCTGTTCCGTTCAGGATTGTAGGTGGCCGAGGCCTGGAGCCCGGCAGAGGGAGTTGGGCACAAAGGATGGCCTGTTTCCAGGGGTAAGTAAAGTCAGCAGCCCAGGTGCCTGATGTCAGTTTGTAGGAGGCCTTTGACCCTCCAAGGGAAGCTAGTCTTCCAGCTTGTGGCAGCTTGCATCTGGAAGAAATCCTGTTCCGTTCGGGATTGTAGGTGGGCGAGGCCAGGTGCCCGGCAGAGGGAGTTGGGCACAAAGGATGGGCTGTTTCCAGGGGTAAGTAAAGTCAGCTGCCCAGGTGCCTGATGTCAGTTTGTAGGAGGCCTTTGGCCCCCCAAGTGAAGCCACGTTTCCAGCTTGTGGCAGCTTGCATCTGGAAGAACTCCGGTTCCGTTCGGGATTGTAGGTGGCCGAGGCCATCTGCCCGGCAGAGGGAGTTGGGCACAAAGGATGGGCTATTTCCAGGGGCAAGTAAAGTCATCTGCCCAGGTGCCTGATGTCAGTTTTTAGGAGGCCTTTGGCCCTCCATGGGAAGCCAGGCTTCCTGCTTGTGGCAGCTTGCATCTGGAAGAAATCGTGTTCCGTTCGGGATTGTAAGGGGCCGAAGCTGGGTGCCCGGATGAGGGAGTTGGACACAAAGGATGGGCTGTTTCCAGGTGTAAGTAAAGTCAGCTGCCCAGGTGCCTGATGTCAGTTTGCAGGTGGCTATTGGTCCTCCATGGAAAGCCAGGCTTCCAGCTTGTGGCAGCTTGCATCGGGAAGTAATACTGATCTGTTCGGGATTGCAGGTGGCCGAGGCCTGGTGCCCGGCAGAGGGAGTTGGGCACAAAGGATGGCCTGTTTCCAGGGGTAAGTAAAGTCAGCTGCCCAGGTGCCTGATGTCAGTTTGTAGGAGGCCTTTGGCCCTCCAAGGGAAGCTTGTCTTCCAGTTTGTGGCAGCTTGCATCTGGAAGCAATCCTGTTCCGTTCGGGATTGTAGGTGGGCGAGGCCTGGTGCTTGGCAGAGGGAGTTGGGCATAAATGATGGGCTGTTTCCAGGGGTAAGTTAAGTCACCTGCCCAAATGTCTGATGTCAGTTTATAGGAGGCCTTTGGCCCTCCAAGGGAAGCTAGTCTTCCTGTTAAAGGCAGCTTGCATCTGGAAGAAATCCTGTTCCGTTCGGGATTGTAGGTGGGCGAGGCCAGGTGCCCGGCAGAGGGAGTTGGGCACAAAGGATGGGCTGTTTCCAGGGGTAAGTAAGGTCAGCTGCCCAGGTGCCTGATGTCAGTTTGTAGGAGGCCTTTGGCCCTCCATGTGAAGCCAGGTTTACTGCTTGTGGCAGCTTGCATCTGGAAGAAATCCTGTTCCGTTCGGGATTGTAGGAGGCCGAGGCCAGGTGCCCGGCAGAGGGAGTTGGGCACATATGATGGCTGGTTTCCAGGGGTAAGTAAGGTCAGCTGCCCAGGTGCCTGATGTCAGTTTGTAGGAGGCCTTTGGCCCTCCAAGGGATGACAGGCTTCCAGTTTGTGGCAGCTTGCATCTGGAAGAAATCCTGTTCCGTTCAGGATTGTAGGTGGCCGAGGCCTGGAGCCCGGCAGAGGGAGTTGGGCACAAAGGATGGAGTGTTTCCAGGGGTAAGTAAAGTCAGCAGCCCAGGTGCCTGATGTCAGTTTGTAGGAGGCCTTTGGCCCTCCAAGGGAAGCTAGTCTTCCAGCTTGTGGCAGCTTGCATCTGGAAGAAATCCTGTTCCGTTCGGGATTGTAGGTAGGCTAAGCCAGGTACCCGGCAGAGGGAGTTGGGCACAAAGGATGGGCTGTTTCCAGGGGTAAGTAAAGTCAGCTGCCCAGGTGCCTGATGTCAGTTTGTAGGAGGCCTTTGGCCCTCCATGGGAAGCCAGGCTTCCTGCTTGTGGCAGCTTGCATCTGGAAGAAATCCTGTTCCGTTCAGGATTGTAGGTGGCCGAGGCCTGGTGCCCGGCAGAGGGAGTTGGGCACAAAGGATGGGCTGTTTCCAGGGTTAAGTAAAGTCAGCTGCCCAGGTGCCTGATGTCAGTTTGTAGGAGGCCTTTGGCCCTCCAAGGGAAGCTTGTCTTCCAGTTTGTGGCAGCTTGCATCTGGAAGAAATCCTGTTCCGTTCGGGATTGTAGGTGGGCGAGGCCTGGTGCCCGGCAGAGGGAGTTGGGCACAAAGGATGGGCTGTTTCCAGGGGTAAGTAAAGTCAGCTGCCCAGGTGCCTGATGTCAGTTTGTAGGAGGCCTTTGGCTCTCCATGTGAAGCCAGGTTTACTGCTTGTGGCAGCTTGCATCTGGAAGAAATCCTGTTCCGTTCGGGATTGTAGGAGGCCGAGGCCAGGTGCCCGGCAGAGGGAGTTGGGCACATATGATGGCTGGTTTCCAGGGGTAAGTAAGGTCAGCTGCCCAGGTGCCTGATGTCAGTTTGTAGGAGGCATTTGGCCCTCCAAGGGATGACAGTCTTCCAGTTTGTGGCAGCTTGCATCTGGAAGAAATCATGTTCCGTTCAGGATTGTAGGTGGCCGAGGCCTGGAGCCCGGCAGAGGGAGTTGGGCACAAAGGATGGACTGTTTCCAGGGGTAAGTAAAGTCAGCAGCCCAGGTGCCTGATGTCAGTTTGTAGGAGGCCTTTGGCCCTCCAAGGGAAGCTAGTCTTCCAGCTTGTGGCAGCTTGCATCTGGAAGAAATCCTGTTCCGTTCGGGATTGTAGGTGGGCGAGGCCAGGTGCCCGGCAGAGGGAGTTGGGCACAAAGGATGGGCTGTTTCCAGGGGTAAGTAAAGTCAGCAGCCCAGGTGCCTGATGTCAGTTTGTAGGAGGCCTTTGGCCCTCCAAGTGAAGCCACGTTTCCAGCTTGTGGCAGCTTGCATCATGAAGAACTCCGGTTCCGTTCGGGATTGTAGGTGGCCGAGGCCATCTGCCCGGCAGAGGGAGTTGGGCACAAAGGATGGCCTGTTTCCAGGGGTAAGTAAAGTCAGCTGCCCAGGTGCCTGATGTCAGTTTGTAGGAGGCCTTTGGCCCTCCAAGGGAAGCTTGTCTTCCAGTTTGTGGCAGCTTGCATCTGGAAGCAATCCTGTTCCGTTCGGGATTGTAGGGGGCCGGAGCTGGGTGCCCGGATGAGGGAGTTGGACACAAAGGATGGGCTGTTTCCAGGGGAAAGAAAAGTCAGCTGCCCAGGTGCCTGATGTCAGTTTGCAGGTGGCTATTGGTCCTCCATGGAAAGCCAGGCTTCCAGCTTGTGGCAGCTTGCATCGAGAAGTAATACTGATCTGTTCGGGATTGCAGGTGGCCGAGGCCTGTTGCCCGGCAGAGGGAGTTGGGCACAAAGGATGGCCTGTTTCCAGGGGTAAGTAAAGTCAGCTGCCCAGGTGCCTGATGTCAGTTTGTAGGAGGCCTTTGGCCCTCCAAGGGAAGCTTGTCTTCCAGTTTGTGGCAGCTTGCATCTGGAAGCAATCCTGTTCCGTTCGGGATTGTAGGTGGCCGAGACCTGGTGCCCGGCAGAGGGAGTTGGGCACAAAGGATGGGCTGTTTCCAGGGGTAAGTAAAGTCAGCTGCCCAGGTGCCTGATGCCAGTTTGTAGGAGGCCTTTGGTCCTCCATGGGAAACCAGTCTTCCAGCTTGTGGCAGCTTGCATCTGAAAGAAATCCTGTTCCGTTCAAGATTGTAGGTGGCCGAGGCCAGGTGCCCGGCAGAGGGAGTTGGGCACAAATGATGGGCTGTTTCCAGGGGTAAGTAAAGTCAGCTGCCCAGGTGCCTGATGTCAGTTTGTAGGAGGCCTTTGGCCCTCCAAGGGAAGCTTGTCTTCCAGTTTGTGGCAGCTTGCATCTGGAAGCAATCCTGTTCCGTTCGGGATTGTAGGTGGGCGAGGCCTGGTGCCCGGCAGAGGGAGTTGGGCACAAAGGATGGGCTGTTTCCAGGGGTAAGTAAAGTCAGCTGCCCAGGTGCCTGATGTCAGTTTGTAGGAGGCCTTTGGCCCTCCAAGAGAAGCTTGTCTTCCAGTTCGTGGCAGCCTGCATCTGGAAGAAATCCTGTTCCGTTCGGGATTGTAGGTGGGCGAGGCCTGGTGCTTGGCAGAGGGAGTTGGGCACAAAGGATGGGCTGTTTCCAGGGGTAAGTTAAGTCAGCTGCCCAAATGTCTGATGTCAGTTTATAGGAGGCCTTTGGCCCTCCAAGGGAAGCTAGTCTTCCTGTTAAAGGCAGCTTGCATCTGGAAGAAATCCTGTTCCGTTCGGGATTGTAGGTGGCCGAGGCCTGGTGCTTGGCAGAGGGAGTTGGGCATAAAGGATGGGCTGTTTCCAGGGGTAAGTTAAGTCACCTGCCCAAATGTCTGATGTCAGTTTATAGGAGGCCTTTGGCCCTCCAAGGGAAGCCAGGCTTCCAGTTTGTGGCAGCTTGCATCTAGAAGCAATCCTGTTCCGTTCAGGATTGTAGGTGGGCGAGGCCTGGTGCCCGGCAGAGGGAGTTGGGCACAAAGGATGGGCTGTTTCCAGGGGTAAGTAAAGTCAGCTGCCCAGGTGCCTGATGCCAGTATGTAGGAGGCCTTTGGCCCTCCATGGGAAGCCAGGTTTACTGCTTGTGGCAGCTTGCATCTGGAAGAAATCCTGTTCCGTTCGGGATTGTAGGTGGGCGAGGCCAGGTGCCCAGCAGAGGGAGTTGGGCACAAAGGATGGGCTGTTTCCAGGGGTAAGTAAAGTCAGCTGCCCAGGTGCCTGATGTCAGTTTGTAGGAGGCCTTTGGCCCCCCAAGTGAAGCCACGTTTCCAGCTTGTGGCAGCTTGCATCTGGAAGAACTCCGGTTCCGTTCGGGATTGTTGGTGGCCGAGGCCATCTGCCCGGCAGAGGGAGTTGGGCACAAAGGATGTCTTGTTTCCAGGGGCAAGTAAAGTCATCTGCCCGGGTGCCTGATGTCAGTTTTCAGGAGGCCTTTGGCCCTCCATGGGAAGCCAGGCTTCCTGCTTGTGGCAGCTTGCATCTGGAAGAAATCCTGTTCCGTTCGGGATTGTAGGGGGCCGGAGCTGGGTGCCCGGATGAGGGAGTTGGACACAAAGGATGGGCTGTTTCCAGGGGTAAGTAAAGTCAGCTGCCCAGGTGCCTGATGT
>NW_027094307.1:0-129706 GCF_029207755.1 Chamaea fasciata | reverse complement strand
CCTAGGGGACAGCCAGGGCATCCCGAGGTACAGGCAGGGCACCCACAGGGACACCTAGGAGACAGCCAGGGCATGCCAGGGACACCCAGGGCAGCCCAGAGACACCTAGAGGACAGCCAGGGCACCCCAGGGACACCGAGGGCACAGCCAGGGCACCCTAGGGACAGCCAGGGCAGCCCAGGGACACCTACGGGACAGCCAGGGCACCCCAGGGCAGCCCAGGGACACCCAGGGTACCCCAGGGACACGTAGGGGACCTCCCGGGCACCCCAGGGACAGCCAGGGCACCCCAGGGACACCCAGGGCACCCCCAGGGACACCTAGGAGACAGCCAGGGCCCCCCCAGGGACACCGAGGGGACAGCCAGGGCACCCCAGGGCAGCCCAGGGACACCCAGGGTACCCCAGGGACACGTAGGGGACCTCCCGGGCACCCCAGGGACAGCCAGGGCACCCCAGGGACACCCAGGGCACCCCCAGGGACACCTAGGGGACAGCCAGGGCCCCCCCAGGGACACCGAGGGGACAGCCAGGGCACTCCAGGGACAGCCAGGGCACCCCCAGGGACACCTAGGGGACAGCCAGGGCACCCCCAGGGACACCAGGGCACCTCCAGGGCACCTCAGGGACCCACAGGGCACCCCCAGGGACACCAAGGGGACAGCCAGGGCACCCCAGGGACACCCAGGGCACCCCCAGGGACACCTAGGGGACAGCCAGGGCACCCTAGGGACAGCCAGGGCACCCCCAGGGACACCTAGGGCACCCCCAGGGACACCTAGGAGACAGGCAGGGCACCCCAGGGACACGCAGGGCAGCCCCAGGGACACCTAGGGGACAGCCAGGGCACCCTAAAGACAGCCAGGGCACCCCAGGGACACCTAGGGGACAGGCAGGGCACCCCCAGGGACACCTAGGGGACAGCCAGGGTACCACCAGGGACATTTAGGGGACAGCACGGGCACTCCAGGGACACCCAGGGCATCCCCAGGGACACCTAGGGGACTGCCACGGCACCCCCAGGGACACCCAGGGCACCTCCAGGGACACCTAGGGGACAGCCAGGGCACCCCAGGGACAGCGAGGGCACCCCCAGGGCCGCCTAGGGGACAGCCAGGGCACCCCAGGGACAGCGAGGGCACCCCCAGGGACACCTAGGGGACCGGCAGGGCACCCCCAGGGACACCTAGGGGACAGGCAGGGCAGCCCCAGGGACACCTAGGGTACCTTCAGGGCCCCCCTAGGGACACGTACGGGACGGCCAGGGGACCCCAGTGACACCCTGTGCACCCCCAGGGACACCTAGGGCACCCCAGGGACGCCTAGGGGACAGCCAGGGCAGCCCAGGGACACCCAGGGCACCCCCAAGGACACCTAGGGGACAGCCAGGGCACCCCCAGGGACACCAAGGGCACCCCCAGAGACACCTAGGGGACAGCCAGGGCACCCCCAGGGACACCTAGGGGACAGCCAGGGCACCCCAGGGACAGCCAGGGCACCCCCAGGGACACCTAGGGGACAGCCAGGGCACCCCAGGGACAGCCAGGGCACCACCAGGGACACCTAGGGGACAGCCAGGGCCCCGCCAGAAACACCTAGGGGACAGCCAGGGCACCCCAGGGACACCCAGGGCACCCCCAGGGACACCTAGGGGACAGCCAGGGCATCCCGAGGTACAGGGAGGGCACCCACAGGGACACCTAGGAGACAGCCAGGGCACGCCAGGGACACCCAGGGCAGCCCAGGGACAACTAGAGGACAGCCAGGGCACCCCAGGGACACCTAGGGCACAGCCAGGGCACCCCAGGGCAGCCGAGGGACACCCAGGGTACCCCAGGGACACGTAGGGGACCTCCCGGGCACCCCAGGGACAGCCAGGGCACCCCAGGGACACCCAGGGCACCCCCAGGGACACCTAGGGGACAGCCAGGGCCCCCCCAGGGACACCGAGGGGACAGCCAGGGCACTCCAGGGACAGCCAGGGCACCCCCAGGGACACCTAGGGGACAGCCAGGGCACCTCCAGGGACACCAGGGCACCTCCAGGGCACTACAGGGACCCACAGAGCACCCCCAGGGACACCAAGGGGACAGCCAGGGCACCCCGGGGACACCCAGGGCACCCCCAGGGACACCTAGGGGACAGGCAGGGCACTCCCAGGGACACTCTGGGCACCCACAGGGACACCTTGGGGACAGCCAGGGCACCCCAGGGACAGCTAGGGGACAGCCAGGGCACCCAGAGGGACAGGGAGGGCACCCCCAGGGACACAAAGGAGACAGCCAGGGCAGCCCAGGGACACCTAGGGGACAGCAAGGGCACCCCCAGGGACACCAAAGGGACCCCCAGAGACACCTAGGGGACAGCCAGGGCACCCCCAGGGACACCTAGGGGACAGCCAGGGCACCCCAGGGACAGCCAGGGCACCCCCAGGGACACCTAGGGGACAGCCAGGGCACCCCAGGGACAGCCAGGGCACCCCCAGGGACACCTAGGGGACAGCCAGGGCCCCCCCAGGGACACCTAGGGGACAGCCAGGGCACCCCAGGGACACCCAGGGCACCCCCAGGGACACCTAGGGGACAGCCAGGGCATCCCGAGGTACAGGGAGGGCACCCACAGGGACACCTACGAGACCGCCAGGGCACGCCAGGGACACCCAGGGACACCTAGAGGACAGCCAGGGCACCCCAGGGACACCTACGGGACAGCCAGGGCACCCCAGGGCAGCCGAGGGACACCCAGGGTACCCCAGGGACACGTAGGGGACCTCCCGGGCACCCCAGGGACAGCCAGGGCACCCCAGGGACACCCAGGGCACCCCCAGGGACACCTAGGGGACAGCCAGGGCCCCCCAGGGACACCGAGGGGACAGCCAGGGCACACCAGGGACAGCCAGGGCACCCCCAGGGACACCTAGGGGACAGCCAGGGCACCCCCAGGGACACCAGGGCACCTCCAGGGCACCCCAGGGACCCACAGGGCACCCCCAGGGACACCAAGGGGACAGCCAGGGCACCCCAGGGACACCCAGGGCACCCCCAGGGACACCTAGGGGACAGCCAGGGCACCCTAGGGACAGCCAGGGCACCCCCAGGGACACCTAGGGCACCCCCAGGGACACCTAGGGGACAGCCAGGGCACCCTAAAGACAGCCAGGGCACCCCAGGGACACCTAGGGGACAGGCAGGGCACCCCCAGGGACACCTAGGGGACAGCCAGGGTACCCCCAGGGACATTTAGGGGACAGCACGGGCACTCCAGGGACACCCAGGGCATCCCCAGGGACACCTAGGGGACTGCCACGGCACCCCCAGGGACACCCAGGGCACCTCCAGGGACACCTAGGGGACAGCCAGGGCACCCCAGGGACAGCGAGGGCACCCCCAGGGCCGCCTAGGGGACAGCCAGGGCACCCCAGGGACAGCGAGGGCACCCCCAGGGACACCTAGGGGACAGGCAGGGCACCCCCAGGGACACCTAGGGGACAGGCAGGGCAGCCCCAGGGACACCTAGGGTACCTTCAGGGCCCCCCTAGGGACACGTACGGGACGGCCAGGGGACCCCAGTGACACCCTGTGCACCCCCAGGGACACCTAGGGCACCCCAGGGACACCTAGGGGACAGCCAGGGCAGCCCAGGGACACCCAGGGCACCCCCAAGGACACCTAGGGGACAGCCAGGGCACCCCCAGGGACACCAAGGGCACCCCCAGAGACACCTAGGGGACAGCCAGGGCACCCCCAGGGACACCTAGGGGACAGCCAGGGCACCCCAGGGACAGCCAGGGCACCCCCAGGGACACCTAGGGGACAGCCAGGGCACCCCAGGGACAGCCAGGGCACCACCAGGGACACCTAGGGGACAGCCAGGGCCCTGCCTGGGACACCTAGGGGACAGCCAGGGCACCCCAGGGACACCCAGGGCACCCCCAGGGACACCTAGGGGACAGCCAGGGCATCCCGAGGTACAGGGAGGGCACCCACAGGGACACCTAGGAGACAGCCAGGGCACGCCAGGGACAGCCAGGGCACCCCCAGGGACACCTAGGGGACAGCCAGGGCACCCCCAGGGACACCAGGGCACCTCCAGGGCACCTCAGGGACCCACAGGGCACCCCCAGGGACACCTAGGGGACAGCCAGGGCCCCCCCAGGGACACCGAGGGGACAGCCAGGGCACTCCAGGGACAGCCAGGGCACCCCCAGGGACACCTAGGGGACAGCCAGGGCACCCCCAGGGACACCAGGGCACCTCCAGGGCACCTCAGGGACCCACAGGGCACCCCCAGGGACACCAAGGGGACAGCCAGGGCACCCCAGGGACACCCAGGGCACCCCCAGGGACACCTAGGGGACAGCCAGGGCACCCTAGGGACAGCCAGGGCACCCCCAGGGACACCTAGGGCACCCCCAGGGACACCTAGGAGACAGGCAGGGCACCCCAGGGACACGCAGGGCAGCCCCAGGGACACCTAGGGGACAGCCAGGGCACCCTAAAGACAGCCAGGGCACCCCAGGGACACCTAGGGGACAGGCAGGGCACCCCCAGGGACACCTAGGGGACAGCCAGGGTACCACCAGGGACATTTAGGGGACAGCACGGGCACTCCAGGGACACCCAGGGCATCCCCAGGGACACCTAGGGGACTGCCACGGCACCCCCAGGGACACCCAGGGCACCTCCAGGGACACCTAGGGGACAGCCAGGGCACCCCAGGGACAGCGAGGGCACCCCCAGGGCCGCCTAGGGGACAGCCAGGGCACCCCAGGGACAGCGAGGGCACCCCCAGGGACACCTAGGGGACCGGCAGGGCACCCCCAGGGACACCTAGGGGACAGGCAGGGCAGCCCCAGGGACACCTAGGGTACCTTCAGGGCCCCCCTAGGGACACGTACGGGACGGCCAGGGGACCCCAGTGACACCCTGTGCACCCCCAGGGACACCTAGGGCACCCCAGGGACGCCTAGGGGACAGCCAGGGCAGCCCAGGGACACCCAGGGCACCCCCAAGGACACCTAGGGGACAGCCAGGGCACCCCCAGGGACACCAAGGGCACCCCCAGAGACACCTAGGGGACAGCCAGGGCACCCCCAGGGACACCTAGGGGACAGCCAGGGCACCCCAGGGACAGCCAGGGCACCCCCAGGGACACCTAGGGGACAGCCAGGGCACCCCAGGGACAGCCAGGGCACCACCAGGGACACCTAGGGGACAGCCAGGGCCCCGCCAGAAACACCTAGGGGACAGCCAGGGCACCCCAGGGACACCCAGGGCACCCCCAGGGACACCTAGGGGACAGCCAGGGCATCCCGAGGTACAGGGAGGGCACCCACAGGGACACCTAGGAGACAGCCAGGGCACGCCAGGGACACCCAGGGCAGCCCAGGGACAACTAGAGGACAGCCAGGGCACCCCAGGGACACCTAGGGCACAGCCAGGGCACCCCAGGGCAGCCGAGGGACACCCAGGGTACCCCAGGGACACGTAGGGGACCTCCCGGGCACCCCAGGGACAGCCAGGGCACCCCAGGGACACCCAGGGCACCCCCAGGGACACCTAGGGGACAGCCAGGGCCCCCCCAGGGACACCGAGGGGACAGCCAGGGCACTCCAGGGACAGCCAGGGCACCCCCAGGGACACCTAGGGGACAGCCAGGGCACCTCCAGGGACACCAGGGCACCTCCAGGGCACTACAGGGACCCACAGAGCACCCCCAGGGACACCAAGGGGACAGCCAGGGCACCCCCAGGGACACCTCGGGGACAGGCAGGGCACTCCCAGGGACACTCTGGGCACCCACAGGGACACCTTGGGGACAGCCAGGGCACACCAGGGACAGCTAGGGCACCCCCAGGGACAGCCAGCGCACCCCCAGGGACACGAAGGGGACAGCAAGGGCACCCCCAGGGACAGCCAGGGCTCCCCCAGGGACAGCCAGGACACCCCCAGGGACACCTAGGGGACAGCCAGGGCACCTCCAGGGACACCAGGGCACCTCCAGGGCACCCCAGGGACCCAAAGAGCACCCCCAGGGACACCAAGGGGACAGCCAGGGCACCCCGGGGACACCCAGGGCACCCCCAGGGACACCTAGGGGACAGGCAGGGCACTCCCAGGGACACTCAGGGCACCCACAGGGACACCTAGGGGACAGCCAGGGCACCCCAGGGACAGCTAGGGGACAGCCAGGGCACCCAGAGGGACAGGGAGGGCACCCCCAGGGACACATAGGAGACAGCCAGGGCAGCCCAGGGACACCTAGGGGACAGCAAGGGGACCCCCAGGGACACCAAAGGGACCCCCAGAGACACCTAGGGGACAGCCAGGGCACCCCCAGGGACACCAAAGGGACCCCCAGAGACACCTAGGGGACAGCCAGGGCACCCCGGGGACACCCAGGGCACCCCCAGGGACACCTAGGGGACAGGCAGGGCACTCCCAGGGACACTCAGGGCACCCACAGGGACACCTTGGGGACAGCCAGGGCACCCCAGGGACAGCTAGGGGACAGCCAGGGCACCCAGAGGGACAGGGAGGGCACCCCCAGGGACACATAGGAGACAGCCAGGGCAGCCCAGGGACACCTAGGGGACAGCAAGGGGACCCCCAGGGACACCAAAGGGACCCCCAGAGACACCTAGGGGACAGCCAGGGCACCCCCAGGGACACCTAGGGGACAGCCAGGGCACCCCAGGGACAGCCAGGGCACCCCCAGGGACACCTAGGGGACAGCCAGGGCACCCCAGGGACAGCCAGGGCACCCCCAGGGACACCTAGGGGACAGCCAGGGCCCCCCCAGGGACACCTAGGGGACAGCCAGGGCACCCCAGGGACACCCAGGGCACCCCAGGGACACCTAGGGGACAGCCAGGGCATCCCGAGGTACAGGGAGGGCACCCACAGGGACACCTACGAGACCGCCAGGGCACGCCAGGGACACCCAGGGACACCTAGAGGACAGCCAGGGCACCCCAGGGACACCTACGGGACAGCCAGGGCACCCCAGGGCAGCCCAGGGACACCCAGGGTACCCCAGGGACACGTAGGGGACCTCCCGGGCACCCCAGGGACAGCCAGGGCACCCCAGGGACACCCAGGGCACCCCCAGGGACACCTAGGGGACAGCCAGGGCCCCCCAGGGACACCGAGGGGACAGCCAGGGCACTCCAGGGACAGCCAGGGCACCCCCAGGGACACCTAGGGGACAGCCAGGGCACCCCCAGGGACACCAGGGCACCTCCAGGGCACCCCAGGGACCCACAGGGCACCCCCAGGGACACCAAGGGGACAGCCAGGGCACCCCAGGGACACCCAGGGCACCCCCAGGGACACCTAGGGGACAGCCAGGGCACCCTAGGGACAGCCAGGGCACCCCCAGGGACACCTAGGGCACCCCCAGGGACACCTAGGAGACAGGCAGGGCACCCCAGGGACACGCAGGGCAGCCCCAGGGACACCTAGGGGACAGCCAGGGCACCCTAAAGACAGCCAGGGCACCCCAGGGACACCTAGGGGACAGGCAGGGCACCCCCAGGGACACCTAGGGGACAGCCAGGGTACCCCCAGGGACATTTAGGGGACAGCACGGGCACTCCAGGGACACCCAGGGCATCCCCAGGGACACCTAGGGGACTGCCACGGCACCCCCAGGGACACCCAGGGCACCTCCAGGGACACCTAGGGGACAGCCAGGGCACCCCAGGGACAGCGAGGGCACCCCCAGGGCCGCCTAGGGGACAGCCAGGGCACCCCAGGGACAGCGAGGGCACCCCCAGGGACACCTAGGGGACAGGCAGGGCACCCCCAGGGACACCTAGGGGACAGGCAGGGCAGCCCCAGGGACACCTAGGGTACCTTCAGGGCCCCCCTAGGGACACGTACGGGACGGCCAGGGGACCCCAGTGACACCCAGGGCACCCCCAGGGACACCTAGGGCACCCCAGGGACACCTAGGGGACAGCCAGGGCAGCCCAGGGACACCCAGGGCACCCCCAAGGACACCTAGGGGACAGCCAGGGCACCCCCAGGGACACCAAGGGCACCCCCAGAGACACCTAGGGGACAGCCAGGGCACCCCCAGGGACACCTAGGGGACAGCCAGGGCACCCCAGGGACAGCCAGGGCACCCCCAGGGACACCTAGGGGACAGCCAGGGCACCCCAGGGACAGCCAGGGCACCACCAGGGACACCTAGGGGACAGCCAGGGCCCCCCCAGGGACACCTAGGGGACAGCCAGGGCACCCCAGGGACACCCAGGGCACCCCCAGGGACACCTAGGGGACAGCCAGGGCATCCCGAGGTACAGGGAGGGCACCCACAGGGACACCTAGGAGACAGCCAGGGCACGCCAGGGACACCCAGGGCAGCCCAGGGACAACTAGAGGACAGCCAGGGCACCCCAGGGACACCTAGGGCACAGCCAGGGCACCCCAGGGCAGCCGAGGGACACCCAGGGTACCCCAGGGACACGTAGGGGACCTCCCGGGCACCCCAGGGACAGCCAGGGCACCCCAGGGACACCCAGGGCACCCCCAGGGACACCTAGGGGACAGCCAGGGCCCCCCCAGGGACACCGAGGGGACAGCCAGGGCACTCCAGGGACAGCCAGGGCACCCCCAGGGACACCTAGGGGACAGCCAGGGCACCCCAGGGACACCCAGGGCACCCCCAGGGACACCTAGGGGACAGCCAGGGCATCCCGAGGTACAGGCAGGGAACCCACAGGGACACCTAGGAGACAGCCAGGGCATGCCAGGGACACCCAGGGCAGCCCAGAGACACCTAGAGGACAGCCAGGGCACCCCAGGGACACCGAGGGCACAGCCAGGGCACCCTAGGGACAGCCAGGGCAGCCCAGGGACACCTACGGGACAGCCAGGGCACCCCAGGGCAGCCCAGGGACACCCAGGGTACCCCAGGGACACGTAGGGGACCTCCCGGGCACCCCAGGGACAGCCAGGGCACCCCAGGGACACCCAGGGCACCCCCAGGGACACCTAGGAGACAGCCAGGGCCCCCCCAAGGACACCGAGGGGACAGCTAGGGCACCCCAGGGCAGCCCAGGGACACCCAGGGTACCCCAGGGACACGTAGGGGACCTCCCGGGCACCCCAGGGACAGCCAGGGCACCCCAGGGACACCCAGGGCACCCCCAGGGACACCTAGGGGACAGCCAGGGCCCCCCCAGGGACACCGAGGGGACAGCCAGGGCACTCCAGGGACAGCCAGGGCACCCCCAGGGACACCTAGGGGACAGCCAGGGCACCCCCACGGACACCAGGGCACCTCCAGGGCACCCCAGGGACCCACAGGGCACCCCCAGGGACACCAAGGGGACAGCCAGGGCACCCCAGGGACACCCAGGGCACCCCCAGGGACACCTAGGGGACAGCCAGGGCACCCTAGGGACAGCCAGGGCACCCCCAGGGACACCTAGGGCACCCCCAGGGACACCTAGGAGACAGGCAGGGCACCCCAGGGACACGCAGGGCAGCCCCAGGGACACCTAGGGGACAGCCAGGGCACCCTAAAGACAGCCAGGGCACCCCAGGGACACCTAGGGGACAGGCAGGGCACCCCCAGGGACACCTAGGGGACAGCCAGGGTACCCCCAGGGACATTTAGGGGACAGCACGGGCACTCCAGGGACACCCAGGGCATCCCCAGGGACACCTAGGGGACTGCCACGGCACCACCAGGGACACCCAGGGCACCTCCAGGGACACCTAGGGGACAGCCAGGGCACCCCAGGGACAGCGAGGGCACCCCCAGGGCCGCCTAGGGGACAGCCAGGGCACCCCAGGGACAGCGAGGGCACCCCCAGGGACACCTAGGGGACCGGCAGGGCACCCCCAGGGACACCTAGGGGACAGGCAGGGCAGCCCCAGGGACACCTAGGGTACCTTCAGGGCCCCCCTAGGGACACGTACGGGACGGCCAGGGGACCCCAGTGACACCCTGTGCACCCCCAGGGACACCTAGGGCACCCCAGGGACGCCTAGGGGACAGCCAGGGCAGCCCAGGGACACCCAGGGCACCCCCAAGGACACCTAGGGGACAGCCAGGGCACCCCCAGGGACACCTAGGGGACAGCCAGGGCACCCCAGGGACAGCCAGGGCACCCCCAGGGACACCTAGGGGACAGCCAGGGCACCCCAGGGACAGCCAGGGCACCACCAGGGACACCTAGGGGACAGCCAGGGCCCCGCCAGAAACACCTAGGGGACAGCCAGGGCACCCCAGGGACACCCAGGGCACCCCCAGGGACACCTAGGGGACAGCCAGGGCATCCCGAGGTACAGGGAGGGCACCCACAGGGACACCTAGGAGACAGCCAGGGCACGCCAGGGACACCCAGGGCAGCCCAGGGACAACTAGAGGACAGCCAGGGCACCCCAGGGACACCTAGGGCACAGCCAGGGCACCCCAGGGCAGCCGAGGGACACCCAGGGTACCCCAGGGACACGTAGGGGACCTCCCGGGCACCCCAGGGACAGCCAGGGCACCCCAGGGACACCCAGGGCACCCCCAGGGACACCTAGGGGACAGCCAGGGCCCCCCCAGGGACACCGAGGGGACAGCCAGGGCACTCCAGGGACAGCCAGGGCACCCCCAGGGACACCTAGGGGACAGCCAGGGCACCCCAGGGACACCCAGGGCACCCCCAGGGACACCTAGGGGACAGCCAGGGCATCCCGAGGTACAGGCAGGGCACCCACAGGGACACCTAGGAGACAGCCAGGGCATGCCAGGGACACCCAGGGCAGCCCAGAGACACCTAGAGGACAGCCAGGGCACCCCAGGGACACCGAGGGCACAGCCAGGGCACCCTAGGGACAGCCAGGGCAGCCCAGGGACACCTACGGGACAGCCAGGGCACCCCAGGGCAGCCCAGGGACACCCAGGGTACCCCAGGGACACGTAGGGGACCTCCCGGGCACCCCAGGGACAGCCAGGGCACCCCAGGGACACCCAGGGCACCCCCAGGGACACCTAGGGGACAGCCAGGGCCCCCCCAGGGACACCGAGGGGACAGCCAGGGCACCCCAGGGCAGCCCAGGGACACCCAGGGTACCCCAGGGACACGTAGGGGACCTCCCGGGCACCCCAGGGACAGCTAGGGCACCCCAGGGACACCCAGGCCACCCCCAGGGACACCTAGGGGAAAGCCAGGGCCCCCCCAGGGACACCGAGGGGACAGCCAGGGCACTCCAGGGACAGCCAGGGCACCCCCAGGGACACCTAGGGGACAGCCAGGGCACCTCCAGGGACACCAGGGCACCTCCAGGGCACTACAGGGACCCACAGAGCACCCCCAGGGACACCAAGGGGACAGCCAGGGCACCCCGGGGACACCCAGGGCACCCCCAGGGACACCTCGGGGACAGGCAGGGCACTCCCAGGGACACTCTGGGCACCCACAGGGACACCTTGGGGACAGCCAGGGCACACCAGGGACAGCTAGGGCACCCCCAGGGACAGCCAGCGCACCCCCAGGGACACGAAGGGGACAGCAAGGGCACCCCCAGGGACAGCCAGGGCTCCCCCAGGGACAGCCAGGACACCCCCAGGGACACCTAGGGGACAGCCAGGGCACCCAGAGGGACAGGGAGGGCACCCCCAGGGACACATAGGAGACAGCCAGGGCAGCCCAAGGACACCTAGGGGACAGCCAGGGCACCCCCAGGGACACCAAGGGGACCCCCAGAGACACCTAGGGGACAGCCAGGGCACCCCCAGGGACACCTAGGGGACAGCCAGGGCACCCCAGGGACAGCCAGGGCACCCCCAGGGACACCTAGGGGACAGCCAGGGCACCCCAGGGACAGCCAGGGCACCACCAGGGACACCTAGGGGACAGCCAGGGCCCCCCCAAGGACACCTAGGGGACAGCCAGGGCACGCCAGGGACACCCAGGGCAGCCCAGGGACACCTAGAGGACAGCCAGGGCACCTCAGGGACACCGAGGGCACAGCCAGGGCACCCTAGGGACAGCCAGGGCACCCCAGGGACACCCAGGGCACCCCGAGGGACACCTAGGGGACAGCCAGGGCCCCCCCAGGGACACCGAGGGGACAGCCAGGGCACCCCAGGGACAGCCAGGGCACCCCCAGGGACACCTAGGGGACAGCCAGGGCACCCCCAGGGACACCAGGGCACCTCCAGGGCACCCCAGGGACCCACAGGGCACCCCCAGGGACACCAAGGGGACAGGCAGGGCACCCCAGGGACACGCAGGGCACCCCCAGGGACACCTAGGGGATAGCCAGGGCACCCCAGGGACAGCGAGGGCACCCCCAGGGCCGCCTAAGGGACAGCCAGGGCACCCCAGGGACAGCGAGGGCACCCCCAGGGACACCTAGGGGACAGGCAGGGCACCCCCAGGGACACCTAGGGGACAGGCAGGGCACCCTCAGGGACACCGAGGGGAAAGCCAGGGCACCCCCAGTGACACCGAGGGGACAGCCAGGGCTCCCCCAGGGACAGCCAGGGCACCCCCAGGGCCACCTAGGGGACAGCCAGGGCACCCCAGGGACACCCAGGGCAGCCCCAGGGACACCTAGGGTACTTTCAGGGCCCCCCTAGGGACACGTACGGGACGGCCAGGGGACCCCAGTGACACCCTGTGCACCCCCAGGGACACCAAGGGCACCACCAGAGACACCTAGGGGACAGCCAGGGCACCCCCAGGAACACCTAGGGGACAGCCAGGGCACCCCCAGTGACACCTAGGGGACAGCCAGGGCTCCCCCAGGGACAGCCAGGGCACCCCCAGGGACACCTAGGGGACAGCCAGGGCACCCCCAGTGACACCTAGGGGACAGCCAGGGCTCCCCCAGGGACAGCCAGGGCACCCCCAGGGACACCTAGGGGACAGCCAGGGCACCCCCAGGGACACCTAGGGGACAGCCAGGGCACCCCAGGGACAGCCAGGGCACCCCCAGGGACACCTAGGGGACAGCCAGGGCACCCCAGGGACAGCCAGGGCACCACCAGGGACACCTAGGGGACAGCCAGGGCCCCCCCAGGGACACCTAGGGGACAGCCAGGGCACCCCAGGGACACCCAGGGCACCCCCAGGGACACCTAGGGGACAGCCAGGGCATCCCGAGGTACAGGGAGGGCACCCACAGGGACACCTAGGAGACAGCCAGGGCACGCCAGGGACACCCAGGGCAGCCCAGGGACAACTAGACGACAGCCAGGGCACCCCAGGGCAGCCGAGGGACACCCAGGGTACCCCAGGGACACGTAGGGGACCTCCCGGGCACCCCAGGGACAGCCAGGGCACCCCAGGGACACCCAGGGCACCCCCAGGGACACCTAGGGGACAGCCAGGGCCCCCCCAGGGACACCGAGGGGACAGCCAGGGCACTCCAGGGACAGCCAGGGCACCCCCAGGGACACCTAGGGGACAGCCAGGGCACTCCTAGGGACACCAGGGCACCTCCAGGGCACCCCAGGGACCCACAGAGCACCCCCAGGGACACCAAGGGGACAGCCAGGGCACCCCGGGGACACCCAGGGCACCCCCAGGGCCGCCTAGGGGACAGCCAGGGCACCCCAGAGACAGCGAGGGCACCCCCAGGGACACCTAGGGGACAGGCAGGGCACCCCCAGGGACACCTAGGGGACAGGCAGGGCACCCCCAGGGACACCGAGGGGAAAGCCAGGGCACCCCCAGGGACAGCCAGGGCTCCCCCAGGGACAGCCAGGGCACCCCCAGGGACACCTAGGTAACAGCCAGGGCACCCCCAGGGCCACCAAGGGGACAGCCAGGGCACCCCCAGGGACAGCCAGGGCCCCCCCAGGGACATCCAGGGCACCCCCAGGGACACTTAGGGGACAGCCAGGGCACCCCCAGGGACACCCAGGGCACCCCCAGGGACACCTAGGGGACAGCCAGGGCAGCCCAAGGACACCTAGGGGACAGCCAGGGCACCCCCAGGGACACCAAGGGGACCCCCAGAGACACCTAGGGGACAGCCAGGGCACCCCCAGGGACACCTAGGGGACAGCCAGGGCACCCCAGGGACAGCCAGGGCACCCCCAGGGACACCTAGGGGACAGCCAGGGCACCCCAGGGACAGCCAGGGCACCACCAGGGACACCTAGGGGACAGCCAGGGCCCCCCCAAGGACACCTAGGGGACAGCCAGGGCACGCCAGGGACACCCAGGGCAGCCCAGGGACACCTAGAGGACAGCCAGGGCACCCCAGGGACACCGAGGGCACAGCCAGGGCACCCTAGGGACAGCCAGGGCAGCCCAGGGACACCTACGGGACAGCCAGGGCACCCCAGGGCAGCCCAGGGACACCCAGGGTACCCCAGGGACACGTATGGGACCTCCCGGGCACCCCAGGGACAGCCAGGGCACCCCAGGGACACCCAGGGCACCCCGAGGGACACCTAGGAGACAGCCAGGGCCCCCCCAGGGACAGCCAGGGCACCCCCAGGGACACCTAGGGGACAGCCAGGGCACCCCCAGTGACACCTAGGGGACAGCCAGGGCTCCCCCAGGGACAGCCAGGGCACCCCCAGGGACACCTAGGGGACAGCCAGGGCACCCCCAGGGACACCTAGGGGACAGCCAGGGCACCCCAGGGACAGCCAGGGCACCCCCAGGGACACCTAGGGGACAGCCAGGGCACCCCAGGGACAGCCAGGGCACCACCAGGGACACCTAGGGGACAGCCAGGGCCCCCCCAGGGACACCTAGGGGACAGCCAGGGCACCCCAGGGACACCCAGGGCACCCCCAGGGACACCTAGGGGACAGCCAGGGCATCCCGAGGTACAGGGAGGGCACCCACAGGGACACCTAGGAGACAGCCAGGGCACGCCAGGGACACCCAGGGCACCCCCAGGGACACCTAGGGGACAGCCAGGGCCCCCCCAGGGACACCGAGGGGACAGCCAGGGCACTCCAGGGACAGCCAGGGCACCCCCAGGGACACCTAGGGGACAGCCAGGGCACTCCTAGGGACACCAGGGCACCTCCAGGGCACCCCAGGGACCCACAGAGCACCCCCAGGGACACCAAGGGGACAACCAGGGCACCCCGGGGACACCCAGGGCACCCCCAGGGACACCTAGGGGACAGGCAGGGCACTCCCAGGGACACTCTGGGCACCCACAGGGACACCTTGGGGACAGCCAGGGCACCCCAGGGACAGCCAGGGCACCCCCAGGGACACCTAGGGAACAGCCAGGGACACCTAGGGGACAGGCAGGGCACCCCCAGGGACACCGAGGGGAAAGCCAGGGCACCCCCAGGGACACCTAGGGGAAGGCAGGACACCCCCAGGGACACCTAGGGGACAGCCAGGGCACCCCTAGGGACATGTAGGGGACAGCCAGGGCACTCCAGGGACACCCAGGGCACCCAGAGGGACATTTAGGAGACAGCCAGGGCAGCCCCAGGGACACCCAGGGCACCCCCAGGGACACCTAGGGGACAGCCAGGGCACCCCAGGGACACCCAGGGCACCCCCAGGGCCGCCTAGGTGACAGCCAGGGCACCCCAGGGACAGCGAGGGCACCCCCAGGGACACCTAGGGGACAGCCAGGGCACCCCCAGGGACACCCAGGGCACCCCCAGGGACACCTAGGGGACAGGCAGGGCACTCCCAGGGACACTCTGGGCACCCACAGGGACACCTTGGGGACAGCCAGGGCACCCCAGGGACACCCAGGGCACCCCCAGGGACACCTAGGGGACAGCCAGGGCACCCTAGGGACACCCAGGGCACCCCCAGGGACACCTAGGGGACAGCCAGGGCACCCTAGGGACACCCAGGGCACCCCCAGGGACACCTAGGGGACAGGCAGGGCACCCCCAGGGACACCTAGGGGACAGGCAGGGCACCCCCAGGGACACCGAGGGGAAAGCCAGGGCACCCCCAGGGACAGCCAGGGCTCCCCCAGGGACAGCCAGGGCACCCCCAGGGCCACCAAGGGGACAGCCAGGGCACCCCCAGGGACAGCCAGGGCCCCCCCAGGGACATCCAGGGCACCCCCAGGGACACTTAGGGGACAGCCAGGGCACCGCAGGGACACCCAGGGCAGCCCCAGGGACACCTAGGTTATCTTCAGGGCACCCCTAGGGACACGTTCGGGACGGCCAGGGGACCCCAGTGACACCCTGTGCACCCCCAGGGACACCCAGGGCACCCCCAGGGACACCTAGGGGACAGCCAGGGCAGCCCAGGGACACCCAGGGCACCCCCAGGGACACCTAGGGGAAAGCCAGGGCACCCCCAGGGACACCAAGGAGACCCCCAGGGACACCTAGGGGACAGCCAGGGCACCCCCAGGGACACCTAGGGGACAGCCAGGGCACCCCAGGGACAGCCAGGGCACCCCCAGGGACACCTAGGCGACCTCCAGGGACATCTAGGGGACAGCCAGGGCACCCCAGGGACAGCCAGGGCACCCCCAGGGACACCTACGGGACAGCCAGGGCAACCCAGGGCAGCCCAGGGACACGTAGGGGACCTCCCGGGCACCCCAGGGACAGACAGGGCACCCCAGGGACACCCAGGGTACCCCCAGGGACACCGAGGGGACAGCCAGGGCAATCCAGGGACAGCCAGGGCACCCCCAGGGACACCTAGGGGACAGGGAGGGCACTCCCAGGGACACTCTGGGCACCCACAGGGACACCTTGGGGACAGCCAGGGCACTTCAGGGCACCCAGGGCACCCCCAGGGACACCTAGGGAACAGCCAGGGCACCCTAGAAACAGCCAGGGCACCCCCAGGGACACCTAGGGCACCCCCAGGGACACCTAGGGGACAGGCAGGGCACCCGAAAGACAGCCAGGGCACCCCCAGGGACACTTAGGGGACAGGCAGGGCACCCCCAGGGACACCTAGGGGACAGCCAGGGCACCCCCAGGGACATTTAGGGGACAGCACAGGCACTCCAGGGACACCCAGGGCACCCCCAGGGACACCTAGGGGATTGCCAGAGCACCCCCAGGGACACCCAGGGCAACTCCAGGGACACCGAGGGGACAGCCAGGGCACCCCAGGGACAGCGAGGGCACCCCCAGGGACACCTAGGGGACAGGCAGGGCACCCCCAGGGACACCTAGGGGACAGGCAGGGCACCCCCAGGGACACCGAGGGGAAAACCAGGGCACCCCCAGGGACACCTAGGGGACAGGCAGGGCACCCCCAGGGACACCGAGGGGACAGCCAGGGCACCCCCAGTGACACCTAGGGGACAGCCAGGGCTCCCCCAGGGACAGCCAGGGCACCCCCAGGGACACCTAGGGGACAGCCAGGGCACCCCCAGGGCCACCTAGGGGACAGCCAGGGCACCCCCAGGGACAGCCAGGGCCCCCCCAGGGACATCCAGGGCACCCCCAGGGACACCTAGGGGACAGCCAGGGCACCCCAGGGACACCCAGGGCAGCCCCAGGGACACCTAGGGTACCTTCAGGGCCCCCCTAGGGACACGTACGGGACGGCCAGGGGACCCCAGTGACACCCTGTGCACCCCCAGGGACATCTAGGGCACCCCCAGGGACACCTAGGGGACAGCCAGGGCACCCCCAGGGACACCAAGGGCACCCCCAGAGACACCTAGGGGACAGCCAGGGCCCCCCCAGGGACACCGAGGGGACAGCCAGGGCACTCCAGGGACAGCCAGGGCACCCCCAGGGACAACGAGGGGACAGCCAGGGCACCCCCAGGGACACCAGGGCACCTCCAGGGCACCCCAGGGCCCCACAGAGCAACCCCAGGGACACCAAGGGGACAGCCAGGGCACCCCGGGGACACCCAGGGCACCCCCAGGGACACCTAGGGGACAGGCAGGGCACTCCCAGGGACACTCTGGGCAACCACAGGGACACCTTGGGGACAGCCAGGGCACCCCAGGGACAGCTACGGCACACCAGGGACAGCCAGCGCACCCCCAGGGACACGAAGGGGACAGCAAGGGCACCCCCAGGGAAAGCCAGGGCTCCCCCAGGGACAGCCAGGACACCTTCAGGGACACCTAGGGGACAGCCAGGGCACCCAGAGGGACAGGGAGGGCACCCCCAGGGACACATAGGAGACAGCCAGGGCAGCCCAGGGACACCTAAGGGACAGCCAGGGCACCCCCAGGGACACCAAGGGCACCCCCAGAGACACCTAGGGGACAGCCAGGGCACCCCCAGGGACACCTAGGGGACATCCAGAGCACCCCAGGGACAGCCAGGGCACCCCC
Source organism: Chamaea fasciata (assembly GCF_029207755.1). Taxonomy (NCBI): domain Eukaryota; kingdom Metazoa; phylum Chordata; class Aves; order Passeriformes; family Sylviidae; genus Chamaea; species Chamaea fasciata. Next base: position 111,483 of record NW_027094307.1, on the reverse strand, counting down.
AGTGACACCTAGGGGAAAGCCAGGGCACCCCAGGGACAGCGAGGGCACCCCCAGGGACACCTAGGGGACAGCCAGGGCCCCCCCAGGGACACCTAGGGGACAGCCAGGGCACCCCAGGGACACCCAGGGCACCCCCAGGGACACCTAGGGGACAGCCAGGGCATCCCGAGGTACAGGGAGGGCACCCACAGGGACACCTAGGAGACAGCCAGGGCACGCCAGGGACACCCAGGGCAGCCCAGGGACACCTAGAGGACAGCCAGGGCACCCCAGGGACACCGAGGGCACAGCCAGGGCACCCTAGGGACAGCCAGGGCAGCCCAGGGGACACCTACGGGACCGCCAGGGCACCCCAGGGCAGCCCAGGGACACCCAGGGTACCCCAGGGACACGTAGGGGACCTCCCGGGCACCCCAGGGACAGCCAGGGCACCCCAGGGACACCCAGGCCACCCCCAGGGACACCTAGGGGACAGCCAGGGCCCCCCCAGGGACACCGAGGGGACAGCCAGGGCACTCCGGGGACAGCCAGGGCACCCCCAGGGACACCTAGGGGACAGCCAGGGCACCCCCAGGGACACCAGGGCACCTCCAGGGCACCCCAGGGACCCACAGGGCACCCCCAGGGACACCAAGGGGACAGCCAGGGCACCCCAGGGACACCCAGGGCACCCCCAGGGACACCTAGGGGACAGCCAGGGCACCCTAGGGACAGCCAGGGCACCCCCAGGGACACCTAGGGGACAGGCAGGGCACTCCAGGGACACGCAGGGCACCCCCAGGGACACCTAGGGGACAGCCAGGGAACCCTAAAGACAGCCAGGGCACCCCAGGGACACCTAGGGGACAGGCAGGGCACCCCCAGGGACACCTAGGGGACAGCCAGGGTACCCCCAGGGACATTTAGGGGACAGCACGGGCACTCCAGGGACACCCAGGGCATCCCCAGGGACACCTAGGGGACAGCCAGGGCACCCCCAGGGACAGCCAGGGCCCCCCCAGGGACATCCAGGGCACCCCCAGGGACACTTAGGGGACAGCCAGGGCACCCCAGGGAAACCCAGGGCACCCCCAGGGACACCTAGAGGACAGCCAGGGCACCCCCAGGGACACCTAGGGGACAGGCAGGGCACCCTAGGGACAGCCAGGGCGCCCCCAGGGACACCTAGGGGACAACCGGGGCACCTCCTGGGACACCGAGGGCACAGCCAGGGCACCCTAGGGACAGCCAGGGCGCCCCCAGGGACACCTAGGGGACACGCAGGGCACCCCCAGGGACACCTAGGGGACAGCCAGGGCACCCCCAGGGACACCTAGGTGACAGCCAGGGCACCCGAGGGACAGCCAGGGCACCCCCAGGGACACCTAGGGCACAGCCAGGGCACCCTAGGGACACCAAGAGGACATCCAGAGCACTACAGGGACAGCCAGGGCACCCCCAGGGACACCTAGGGGACAGCAGGGGCACCCCCAGGGACACCCTGGGCACCTCCAGGGACACCAAGGGGACCCCCAGGGACACCTAGGGGAAAGCCAGGGTACCCCAGGGACAGCGAGGGCACCCCCAGGGCCACCTAGGGGACAGCTAGGGCACCCCCAGGGACACCAGGGCACCCCCGGGCACCCCAGGGACCCACAGGGCACCCCCAGGGACACCTAGGGGACAGCCAGGGCACCCCCAGAGACCCCTAGGGGACAGCCAGGGCACTCGCAGGGACACTCTGGGCACCCCCAGGGACACCTAGGGGACAGCCAGGGCACCCGAGGGACAGCCAGGGCACCCCCAGGGACACCGAGGGCACAGCCAGGGCACCCCCACGGACACCTAGGGGACAGCCAGGGGCCCCCCCAGGGACACCCAGGGCACCCCCAGGGACACCTAGGGGACAGCCAGGGCATCCCCAGGGACACCCAGGGCACCCCCAGGGACACCTAGAGGACAGCCAGGGCACCCCCAGGGACACCTAGGGGACAGGCAGGGCACCCCCAGGGACACCTAGGGGACAGCCAGGGCCCCCCCAGGGACACCTAGGGGACAGCCAGGGCACTCCAGGAACAGCCAGGGCACCCCCAGGGACACCCAGGGCACCCCCAGGGACACCTAGGGGACAGCCAGGGTATCCCCAGGGACACCCTGGGAACACCCAGGGACACCTAGAGGACAGCCAGGGCACCCCAGGTACACCCAGGGCACCCCCAGGGACACCTAGGGGACAGCCAGGGCACCCCCAAGGACACCTAGGGGACAGGCAGGGCACCCCAGGGACACCAAGGGGACAGCCAGGGCCCCCCCAGGAACACCTAGGGGACAGGCAGGGCACCCCCAGGGACACCGAGGGGACAGCCAGGGCACCCCCAGGGACACCTAGGGGACAGCCAGGGCACGCCAGGGACACCCAGGGCACCCCCAGGGACACCTAGGGGACAGCCAGGGCACCCCCAGGGACAGCCAGGACACCCCCAGGGACACCTAGGGGACAGGCAGGCACCCCCAGAGACCCCTAGGGGACAGCCAGGGCATTCGCAGGGACACTCTGGGCACCCCTAGGGACACGTAGGGGACCTCAAGGAACATCTAGGGGACAGCCAGGGCACCCCAGGGACAGCCAGGGCACCCCCAGGGACACCTAGGGGACAGCCAGGGCACCCCAGGGACAGCCAGGGCACCCTCAGGGACACCTAGGGGACAGCCAGGGCCCCCCCAGGGACACCTAGGGGACAGCCAGGGCACCCCAGGGACACCCAGGTCACCCCCAGGGACACCTAGGGGACAGCCAGGGCATCCCGAGGGACAGGGAGGGCACCCACAGGGACACCTAGAGGACAGCCAGGGCACCCCCAGGGACACCTAGGAGACAGCCAGGGCACGCCAGGGACACCCAGGGCACCCCAGGGACACCTAGAGGACAGCCAGGGCACCCCCAGGGACACCTAGGAGACAGCCAGGGCACGCCAGGGACACCCAGGGCACCCTCAGGGACACTGACGGGACAGCCAGGGCACCCCAGGGACACGTAGGGGACCTCCCAGGGACACCTAGGGGACAGCCTGGGCACCCCCAGGGACACCTAGGGGACAGCCAGGGCACCCCAGGGACACCCAGGGCACTCCCAGGGACACCGAGGGGACAGCCAGGGTACCCTAGGGACAGCCAGGGCACCCCCAGGGACACCTAAGGGACAGCCAGGGCACCCCCAGGGACACTGACGGGACAGCCAGGGCCACCCCAGAGACCCCTAGGGGACAGCCAGGGACCTCCCAGGGACACTCTGGGCACCCCCAGGGACACCTTGGGGTCAGCCAGGGCACCCCACGGACACACAGGGCACCCCCAGGGACACCTAGGGGACAGCCAGGGCACCCGAGGGACAGCCAGGGCACCCCCAGGGACACCAAGGGCACAGCCGGGGCACCCTAGGGACAGCCAGGGCACTCTCAGGGACACCGAGGGCACAGCCAGGGCACCCCCAGGGACACCTAGGGGATAGCCAGGGCACCCCAGGGACACCCAGGGCACCCCCAGGGACACCTAGGGGACAGCCAGGGCACCCCCAGGGACACCTAGGGGACAGGCAGGGCACTCCCAGGGACACCTAGGAGACAGCCAGGGCACCCCCAGGGACACATAGGGGACAGCCAGGACACCCTAGGGACAGCCAGGGCACCCCCAGGGACACCAAGGGCACAGCCAGGGCACCCTAGGGACAGCCAGGGCCCCCACAGGGGACACCCAGGGCACCCCCAGGGACACATAGAGGACAGCCAGGGCACCCCCAGGGACACCTAGGGGACAACCGGGGCGCCCCCAGGGACACCGAGGGCACAGCCAGGGCACCCTAGGGACAGCCAGGGCGCCCCCAGGGACACCTAGGGGACACGCAGGGCACCCCCAGGGACACCTAGGGGACAGCCAGGGCACCCCCAGGGACACCTAGGTGACAGCCAGGGCACCCGAGGGACAGCCAGGGCACCCCCAAGGACACCTAGGGCACAGCCAGGGCACCCTAGGGACACCAAGAGGACATCCAGAGCACTACAGGGACAGCCAGGGCACCCCCAGGGACACCAAGGGGACCCCCAGGGACACCTAGGGGAAAGCCAGGGTACCCCAGGGACAGCGAGGGCACCCCCAGGGCCACCTAGGGGACAGCCAGGGCACCCCCAGGGACACCAGGGCACCCCCAGGGCACCCCAGGGACACCTAGGGGACAGCCAGAGCACCCCAGGGACACCCAGGCCACCCCCAGGGACACCTAGGGGACAGCCAGGGCATCCCGAGGGACAGGGAGGGCACCCAAAGGGACACCTAGAGGACAGCCTGGGCACCCCCAGGGACACCTAAGGGACAGCCAGGGCACGCCAGGGACACGGAGGGGACCTCCCGGGCACCCCAGGGACAGCCAGGGCACCCCAGGGACACCCAGGGCCCCTCTAGGGACACCTAGGGGACAGCCTGGGCACCCCCAGGGACACCTAGGGGGACAGCCAGGGCACCCCAGGGACACCCAGGGCACACCCAGGGACACCGAGGGGACAGCCAGGGTACCCTAGGGACAGCCATGGCACCCTAGGGACCCCCAGGGCACCCCCAGGGACACCCAGGGCACCCCCAGAGACACCGAGGGCACAGCCAGGGCACCCTAGGGACAGCCAGGGCACCCCCAGGGACACCTAAGGGACAGGCAGGGCACCCCCAGGGACACCAAGGGCACAGCCGGGGCACCCCCACGGACACCTAGGGGACAGCCAGGGCCCCCCCAGGGACACCCAGGGCACCCCCAGGGACACCTAGGGGACAGCCAGGGCACCCCCAGGGACACCTAGGGGACAGGCAGGGCACCCCTAGGGACACCTAGGGGACAGCCAGGGCCCCCCCAGGGACACCTAGGGGACAGCCAGGGCACTCCAGGGACAGCCAGGGCATCCCCAGGGACACCCTGGGAACCCCCAGGGACACCGAGGGGACAGCCAGGGCACCCCCAGGGAAACCTAGGGGACAGGCAGGGCACCCCCAGGGACACCTAGGGGACAGGCAGAGGACCCCCAGGGCACCCCAGGGACACCCAGGGCACCCCCAGGGACACCAAGGGGACAGCCAGGGCACCCCAAGGACAGCCAGGGTACCCCCAGGGACACAAAGGGGACAGCCAGGGCACCCCCAGGGACACCAAGGGGACAGCCAGGGCACCCCCAGGGAAACCTAGGGGACAGCCAGGGCACGCCAGGGACACCCAGGGCACCCCCAGGGACACCTAGGGGACAGCCAGGGCACCCCAGGGACAGCCAGGGCACCCCCAGGGACACCTAGGGGACAGCCGGGGCACCCAAGGGACAGCCAGGGCACCCTCAGGGACACCTAGGGGACAGCCAGGGCCCCCCCAGGGACACCTAGGGGACAGCCAGGGCACCCCAGGGACACCCAGGTCACCCCCAGGGACACCTAGAGGACAGCCAGGACACCCCCAGGGACACCTAGGAGACAGCCAGGGCACGCCAGGGACACCCAGGGCACCCCAGGGACACCTAGAGGACAGCCAGGGCACCCCCAGGGACACCTAGGAGACAGCCAGGGCACGCCAGGGACACCCAGGGCACCCTCAGGGACACTGACGGGACAGCCAGGGCACCCCAGGGACACTTAGGGGACCTCCCGGGCACCTCAGGGACAGTCAAAGCACCCCAGGGACACGAAGGGCCCCCACAGGGACACCTAGGGGACAGCCTGGGCACCCCCAGGGACACCTAGGGGACAGCCAGGGCACCCCAGGGACACCCAGGGCACCCCCAGGGACACCGAGGGGACAGCCAGGGTACCCTAGGGACAGCCAGGGCACCCCCAGGGACACATAAGGGACAGGCAGGGCACCTCCAGGGACAGCCAGGGTACCCCCAGGGCACCCCAGGGACACCCAGGGCACCCCCACGGACACCTAGGGACAGTCAGGGCACCCCAGGGACACCTAGGGGACAGCCAGGGCACCCTAGGGACAGCCAGGGCACCCCGAGGGACACCTAAGTGACAGCCAGGGCACCCCAGGGACATCGAGGGACAGCCAGGAACCCCCTGGGACAGCCAGCTCACCCCCACGGCCGCCTCCACCTCCAGGAGCTATCAAAACCCTCCTCAGGTTCTTTGATGCCTCAAATGGGCCGCCCAAACCTCCCCAATACCCCCCAAAGCACCCAAAGCAGCCCCCAGGACTCCCCCCAGACCCCCCACAACCCAAAAACCCCCTCCACGACAACTCAGGACCCCCAGGATCCCCCCAAATCCGTGCCCCCCTCACCCTGCGGTCCCGTTTGAGCCGCTCCACGTTGCGGACAGGCACCAGCTCATCAAGCCCCAAGCACCAACACCTGCGGGACTGGGATGGACTGAGAGCACTGGGAGGGTGACCAGAGAAACCTGGGATGGACGAAGAGTGGACTGGGATGAACTGGGATGAACTGGCAGGCGTGTGGGGGTCCATGGTGGCCACTCGGTGCCTTACTGGTCTATACTGGGATGGGTCGGATGGCCCCAGGGGAGGGGGTGAGGCCACACTGGTCCAGACTGGGAGGGGAGTCACCATGGCGCCGGAGGCGGAGTCGAGGATACGAGCGAGTCAGGGACACCTACGGGACAGCCAGGGCAACCCAGGGACACCAGGGTCCCCCAGGGACACCTAGGGGACAGCCAGGGAACCTCAGGGACACCCTGGGCACCCCCAGGGACACCTAATGCACCCCCAGGGACACCTAGGGGACAGCCAGGGAACCCAAGGGACAGCCAGGGCACCCCCAGGGACACCTAGGGGACAGCCAGGGAACCCTAGGGACAGCCAGGGCACCCCCAGGGACACCGAGAGGACAGGCAGGGCACCCCCAGGGACACCTTGGGGACAGCCAGGGCACCCCAGGGACAGCGTGGGCACGCCCAGGGACACCCAGGGCACCGCCAGGGACACTTAGGGGACAGCCAGGGCACCCCGAGGGACAGGGAGGGCACCCCCAGGGACCCTAGAGGACAGCCAGGGCCCCCCCAGGGACACCCAGGGCACCCCAAGGGACACCTAGGGGACAGCCAGGGCATCCCCAGGGACACCCTGGGCACCCCCAGGGACACCTAGGGGACAGCCAGGGCACCCCCAGGGACACCTAGGGCACAGCAAGGGCACCCCCAGGGACACCTAGGGAACAGCCAGGGCACCCCCAGGGACACCTAGGGGACAGCCAGGGCACCCCAGGGACACCCAGGGCACCCCCAGGGACACCTAGGGGACCTCCAGGGCACCCCCAGGGACACGTACGGGACAGCCAGGGAACCCCAGTGACACCCGGTGCACCCCCAGGGACACCCAGGGCACCCCCAGGGACACCTCGGGAACTGCCAGGGCCCCCTCAGGGACACCTAGGGGACAGCCAGGGCAGCCCAGGGACACCCAGGGCACCCCCAGGGACACCTAGGGGACAGCCAGGGAACCCGAGGGACAGCCAGGGCACCCCCAGGGACACTTAGGGGACAGCCAGGGAACCCGAGGGACAGCAAGGGCACCTCCAGGGACACCTAGGGGACAGGCAGGGCACTCCCAGGGACACCCAGGGCACCCCCAGGGACACCTAGGGGACACGCAGGGCACTCCCAGGGACACTCTGGGCACCCACAGGGACACCTTGGGGACAGCCAGGGCACCCTAGGAGCAGCCAGGGCACCCCCAGGGACACCTAGGGCACCCCCAGAAACACCTAGGGGACAGCCAGGGCACCCCAGGGACACGCAGGGCACCCCCAGGGACACCTAGGGGACAGCCAGGGCACCCTAAAGACAGCCAGGGCACCCCCAGGGACACCTAGGGGAAAGCCAGGGCCCCCCCAGGGACACCTAGGGGACAGCCAGGGCCCCCCCAGGGACACCCAGGGCGCCCCCAGGGACACCTAGGGGAAGGCAGGACACCCCCAGGGACACCTAGGAGACAGCCAGGGCTCCCCCAGGGACATTTAGGGGACAGCCAGGGCACTCCAGGGACACCCAGGGCACCCCCAGGGACACCTAGGGGACAGGCAGGGAACCCCCAGGGACACCTAGGAGACAGGCATGGCACCCACAGGGACACCTAGGGGACAGGCAGGGCACCCCCAGGGACACCGAGGGGACAGCCAGGGCACCCCCAGGGACACGTAGAGGACAGCCATGGCACCCCAGGGAAAGCCAGGGCACCCCCAGGGACACCCAGGGCACCGCCAGGGCACCCCCAGGGAAACCTAGGGGACAGCCAGGGCACCCCGAGGGACACCAGGGCACCCCCAGGGACACCTAGGAGACAGACAGGGCACTCTAGGGACAGCCAGGGCACCCTCCGGGACACCGAGGGCACAGCCAGGGCACCCCCAGGGACACTCTGGGCCCCCCCAGGGATACCTAGGGGACAGACAGGGCATCCCCAGGGACACCCAGGGCACCCCCAGGGACACCAAGGGGACAGCCAGGGCACCCCAGGCACACCCAGGGCACCCCCAGGGACACCTAGGGGACAGCCAGGGCACCCTAAGGACAGCCAGGGCACCCCCAGGGACACAGAGGGCACAGCCAGGGCACCCCCAAGGACACCTAGGGGACAGGCAGGCCACCCCCAGGGACACCGAGGGGACAGCCAGGGCACCCCCAGAGACACCGAGGGCACAGCCAGGGCACCCTGGGGACAGCCAGGGTACCCCCAGGGACACCTAGGGGACAGGCAGGGCACTCCCAGGGACACTCTGAGCACCCACAGGGACACCTTGGGAACAGCCAGGGCACCCCCAGGGACACCCAGGGCACCCCCAGGGGCACCTAGAGGACAGCCAGGGCACCCCAGGGACACGCAGGGCACCCCCAGGGACACCCAGGGCACCCCCAGGGACACCTAGGGGTCCTCCAGGGAACCCCAGGGACACGTACGGGACAGCCAGGGAACCCCACTGACACCCTGTGCACCCCCAGGGACACCCAGGGCACCCCCAGGGACACCTAGGGGACAGCCAGGGCACTCCCAGGGACACCCAGGGCACCCCCAGGGACACCTAGGGGACAGGCAGGGCACTCCCAGGGACACTCTGGGCACCCACAGGGACACCTTGGGGACAGCCAGGGCACCCCAGGGACACGTAGGGGAAAGCCAGGGCACCCCTGCGACACCCAGGGCACCCCCAGGGACACCTAGGGGACAGCCAGGGAATCCCCAGGGACACCCAGGGCACCCCCAGGGACACCTAGGGGACAGCCAGGGCACCGCAGGGACAGCGAGGGCACCCCCAGGGACACCTAGGGGACAGGCAGGGCACCCCCAGGGACACCTAGGGGACAGCCAGGGCACTCCAGGGACAGCCAGGGCACGCCCAGGGACACCTAGGGGACAGCCAGGGCACACCCAGGGACACCAGAGCACCCCCAGGGCACCCCAGGGACCCACAGGGCACCACAAGGGATACCAAGGGGACAGCCAGGGCACCCCAGGGACACCCAGGGTACCCCCAGGGACACCAAGGGGACAGGCAGGGCACCCCCAGGGACACCTAGGGGACAGCCAGGGCCCCCCTAGGGACACGTACGGGACGGCAAGGGGACCCCAGTGACACCCTGTGCACCCCCAGGGACAGCTAGGGCACCCCCAGGGACACCTAGGGGACAGCCAGGGCACCCCAGGGACAGCCAGGGAACCCACTGGGACACCCAGGCGACCTCCAGGGACATCTAGGGGACAGCCAGGGCACCACAGGGACAGCCAGGGCACCCCCAGGGACACCTAGGGGACAGCCAGGGCACCCCAGGGACAGCCAGGGCACCCCCAGGGACACCTAGGGGACAGCCAGGGCACCCACAGGGACAGCTAGGGGACAGCCAGGGCACCCCAGGGACACCCAGGGCACCCCAGGGACACCTAGGGCACAGCCAGGGCACCCTAGGGACAGCCAGGGCAGCCCAGGGACACCTACGGGACAGCCAGGGCACCCCCAGGGACACCAAGGGGACAGCCAGGGCCCCCCCAGGGACACCGAGGGGACAGCCAGGGCACTCCAGGGACAGCCAGGGCACCCCCAGGGACACTTAGGGGACAGGCAGGGCAGCCCCAGGGACACCAGGGCACCTCCAGGGCACCCCAGGGACCCCCAGGGCGCCCACAGGGACACATAGGGCACCCCCAGGGACACCAAGGGGACCCCCAGAGACACCTAGGGGACAGCCAGGGCACCCCCAGGGACACCTAGGGGACAGCCAGGGCACCCCAGGGACAGCCAGGGCACCCCCAGGGACACCTAGGGGAAAGCCAGGGCACCCCAGGGACACCCAGGGCACCCACCGGGACACATAGGGCACCCCCAGAGACACCTAGGGGACAGCCAGGGCAGCCCAGGGACAGCCAGGGCACCCCCAGGGACACCTAGGGGACAGCCAGGGCACCCCCAGGGACACCAAGGGGACCCCCAGAGACACCTAGGGGACAGCCAGGGCACCCCCAGGGTCACCTAGGGGACAGCCAGGGCACCCCAGGGATAGCCAGGGCACCCCCAGGGACACCTAGGGGACAGCCAGGGCACCCCAGGGACACCCAGGGCACCCCCAGGGACACCTAGGGGACAGGCAGGGCACCCCCAGGGAAACCAAGGGGACCCCCAGGGACACCTAGAGGACAGCCAGGGAACCCCCAGGGACACCTAGGGGACAGCCAGGGCACCCCAGGGACACGTACGGGACGGCCAGGGGACCCCAGTGACACCCTGTGCACCCCCAGGGACACCCAGGGCACCCCCAGGGACACCTAGGGGACAGCCAGGGCATCCCGAGGTACAGGGAGGGCACCCACAGGGACACCCAGGGCACCCCAGGGACACCTAGAGGACAGCCAGGGCACCCCCAGGGACACCTAGGAGACAGCCAGGGCACGCCAGGGACACCCAGGGCACCCCAGGGACACCTAGAGGACAGCCAGGGCACCCCCAGGGACACCTAGGAGACAGCGAGGGCACGCCAGGGCCACCCAGGGCACCCTCACGGACCCCTAGGGGAGAGCCAGGGCACCCCCAGGGACACTGACGGGACAGCCAGGGCACCCCAGGGACACCTAGGGCACAACCAGGGCACCCCAAGGACAGCCAGGGCAGCCCAGGGACACCTACGTGACAGCCAGTGCACCCCAGGGCAGCCCAGGGACACCCAGGGTACCCCAGGGACACCGAGGGGACAGCCAGGGCACCCTAGGGACACCTAAGAGACAGGCAGGGCACCCCCAGGGACACCTAGGGGACAGGCAGGGCACCCCCAGGGACACTGACGGGACAGCCAGGGCACCCCCAGAGACCCCTAGGGGACAGCCAGGGACCTCCTAGGGACACCCAGGGCACCCCCAGGGACACCTAATGCACCCCCAGGGACACCTAGGGGACAGCCAGGGCCCCCCAAGGGACACCCAGGGCACCCCCAGGGACACCTAGGGGACAGGCAGGGCACCCCCAGCGACACCGAGGGGAAAGCCAGGGCACCCCCAGTGACACCTAGGGGACAGCCAGGGCTCCCCCAGGGACAGCCAGGGCACCCCAAGGGACACCTAGGGGACAGCCAGGGCACCCCAGGGACAGCCAGGGAACCCCCTGGGACACCCAGGCGACCTCCAGGGACATCTAGGGGACAGCCAGGGCACCACAGGGACAGCCAGGGCACGCCCAGGGACACCTAGGGGACAGCCAGGGCACCCCAGGGACAGCCAGGGCACCCCCAGGGACACCTAGGGGACAGCCAGGGCACCCCCAGGGACAGCTAGGGGACAGCCAGGGCACCCCAGGGACACCCAGGGCACCCCAGGGACACCTAGGGCACAGCCAGGGCACCCTAGGGACAGCCAGGGCAGCCCAGGGACACCTACGGGACAGCCAGGGCACCCCCAGGGACACCTAGGGGACAGCCAGGGCCCCCCCAGGGACACCGAGGGGACAGGCAGGGCACTCCAGGGAAAGCCAGGGCACCCCCAGGGACACCTAGGGGACAGGCAGGGCAGCCCCAGGGACACCAGGGCACCTCCAGGGCACCCCAGGGACCCCCAGGGTGCCCACAGGGACACATAGGGCACCCCCAGGGACACCAAGGGGACCCCCAGAGACACCTAGGGGACAGCCAGGGCACCCCCAGGGACACCTAGGGGACAGCCAGGGCACCCCAGGGACAGCCAGGGCACCCCCAGGGACACCTAGGGGACAGCCAGGGCACCCCAGGGACACCCAGGGCACCCACCGGGACACATAGGGCACCCCCAGGGAGACCTAGGGGACAGCCAGGGCAGCCCAGGGACAGCCAGGGCACCCCCAGGGATACCTAGGGGACAGCCAGGGCACCCCCAGGGACATCAACGGGACCCCCAGAGACACCTAGGGGACAGCCAGGGCACCCCCAGGGACACCTAGGGGACAGCCAGGGCACCCCAGGGATAGCCAGGGCACCCCCAGGGACACCTAGGGGACAGCCAGGGCACCCCAGGGACACCCAGGGCACCCCCAGGGACACCTAGGGGACAGGCAGGGCACCCCCAGGGACACCAAGGGGACCCCCAGGGACACCTAGGGGACAGCCAGGGCACCCCCAGGGACACCTAGGGGACAGCCAGGGCACCCCAGGGACACGTACGGGACGGCCAGGGGACCCCAGTGACACCCTGTGCACCCCCAGGGACACCCAGGGCACCCCCAGGGAAACCTAGGGGACAGGCAGGGCATCCCGAGGTACAGGGAGGGCACCCACAGGGACACCCAGGGCACCCCAGGGACACCTAGAGGACAGCCAGGGCACCCCCAGGGACACCTAGGAGACAGCCAGGGCACGCCAGGGACACCCAGGGCACCCCAGGGACACCTAGAGGACAGCCAGGGCACCCCCAGGGACACTGACGGGACAGCCAGGGCACCCCAGGGACACCTAGGGCACAACCAGGGCACCCCAAGGACAGCCAGGGCAGCCCAGGGACACCTACGGGACAGCCAGTGCACCCCAGGGCAGCACAGGGACACCCAGGGTACCCCAGGGACACCGAGGGGACAGCCAGGGCACCCTAGGGACACCTAAGAGACAGGCAGGGCACCCCCAGGGACACCTAGGGGACAGGCAGGGCACCCCCAGGGACACTGACGGGACAGCCAGGGCACCCCCAGAGACCCCTAGGGGACAGCCAGGGACCTCCTAGGGACACCCAGGGCACCCCCAGGGACACCTAATGCACCCCCAGGGACACCTAGGGGACAGCCAGGGCCCCCCAAGGGACACCCAGGGCACCCCCAGGGACACCTAGGGGACAGGCAGGGCACCCCCAGCGACACCGAGGGGAAAGCCAGGGCACCCCCAGTGACACCTAGGGGACAGCCAGGGCTCCCCCAGGGACAGCCAGGGCACCCCCAGGGACACCTAGGGGACAGCCAGGGCACCCCCAGGGACACCAAGGGGACCCCCAGAGACACCTAGGGGACAGCCAGGGCACCCCCAGGGACACCTAGGGGACAGCCAGGGCACCCCAGGGACAGCCAGGGCACCCCCAGGGACACCTAGGGGACAGCCAGGGCACCCCAGGGACAGCCAGGGCACCCCCAGGGACACCTAGGGGACAGCCAGGGCCCCCCCAGGGACACCTAGGGGACAGCCAGGGCACCCCAGGGACACCCAGGGCACCCCCAGGGACACCCAGGGGACAGCCAGGGCATCCCGAGGTACAGGGAGGGCACCCACAGGGACACCTAGGAGACAGCCAGGGCACGCCACGGACACCCAGGGCAGCCCAGGGACACCTCGAGGACAGCCAGGGCACCCCAGGGACACCTAGGGCACAGCCAGGGCACCCTAGGGACAGCCAGGGCAGCCCAGGGAAACCTACGGGACAGCCAGGGCACCCCAGGGCAGCCCAGGGACACCCAGGGTACCCCAGGGACACGTAGGGGACCTCCCGGGCACCCCAGGGACAGCCAGAGCACCCCAGGGACACCCAGGGCACCCCCAGGGACGCCTTGGGGACAGCCAGGGCCCCCGCAGGGACACCGAGGGGACAGCCAGGGCACTCCAGGGAGAGCCAGGGCACCCCCAGGGACACCTAGGGGACAGCCAGGGCACCCCCAGGGACACCAGGACACCTCCAGGGCACCCCAGGGACCCACAGGGCATCCCCAGGGACACCAAGGGGACAGCCAGGGCACCCAAGGGACACCCAGGGCACCCCCAGGGACACCTAGGGGACAGGCAGGGCACTCCCAGGGACACTCTGAGGACCCAGAGGGACACCTTGGGGACAGGCAGGGCACTCCCAGGGACACTCTGGGCACCCACAGGGACACCTTGGGGACAGCCAGGGCACCCCAGGGACACCCAGGGCACCCCCAGGGACACCTAGGGGACAGCCAGGGCACCCTAGGGACAGCCAGGGCACCCCCAGGGACACCTAGGGCACCCCCAGGGACACCTAGGGGACAGGCAGGGCACCCCAGGGACACGCAGGGCACCCCCAGGGACACCTAGGGGACAGCCAGGGCACCCTAAAGACAGCCAGGGCACCCCAGGGACACCTAGGGGACAGGCAGGGCACCCCCAGGGACACCTAGGGGACAGCCAGGGTACCCCCAGGGACATTTAGGGGACAGCACGGGCACTCCAGGGACACCCAGGGCATCTGCAGGGACACCTAGGGGACAGCCAGGGCACCCCAGGGACAGCGAGGGCACCCCCAGGGCCGCCTAGGGGACAGCCAGGGCACCCCAGGGACAGCGAGGGCACCCCCAGGGACACCTAGGGGACAGGCAGGGCACTCCCAGGGACACCTAGGGGACAGGCAGGGCACCCGCAGGGACACCGAGGGGAAAGCCAGGGCACCCCCAGTGACACCTTGGGGACAGCCAGGGCCCCCCTAGGGACACGTACGGGATGGCCAGGGGACCCCAGTGACACACTGTGCACACCCAGGGACACCTAGGGCACCCCCAGGGACACCTAGGGGACAGCCAGGGCAGCCCAAGGGACAGCCAGGGCCCCCCCAGGGACACCCAGGGCAGCCCCAGGGACACCTACGGTACCTTCAGGGCACCCCTAGGGACACGTACGGGACGGCCAGGGGACCCCAGTGACACCCTGTGCACCCCCAGGGACACCCAGGGCACCCCCAGGGACACCTAGGGGACAGCCAGGGCAGCCCAGGGACACCCAGGGCACCCCCAGGGACACCTAGGGGACAGGCAGGGTACCCCCAGGGACACCAAGGGGACCCCCAGGGACACCTAGGGCACAGCCAGGGCACCCCCAGGGACACCTAGGGGACAGCCAGGGCACCCCAGGGACAGCCAGGGCACCCCCAGGGACACCTAGGGGACAGCCAGGGCACCCCCAGGGACACCTAGGGGACAGCCAGGGCACCCCAGGGACACCCAGGGCACCCCCAGGGACACATAGGGCACCCCCAGGGACACCTAGGGGACAGCCAGGGCAGCCCAGGGACACCCAGGGCACCCCCAGGGACACCTAGGGGACGGCCAGGGCACCCCCAGGGACACCAAGGGGACCCCCAGAGACACCTAGGGGACAGCCAAGGCACCCCAGGGAAAGCCAGGGCACCCCCAGGGACACCTAGGCGACCTCCAGGGACATCTAGGGGACAGCCAGGGCACCCCAGGGACAGCCAGGGCACCTCCAGGGACACCTAGGGGACAGCCAGGGCACCCCAGGGACAGCCAGGGCACCCCCAGGGACACCTAGGGGACAGCCAGGGCCCCCCCAGGGACACCTAGGGGACAGCCAGGGCACCCCCAGGGACACCTAGGGGACAGCCAGGGCACCCCAGGGACAGCCAGGGCACCCCCAGGGACACCTAGGGGACAGCCAGGGCCCCCCAAGGGACACCCAGGCAACCCCAAGGACACCTCGGGGACAGCCAGGGCCCCCCCAGGGACACATAGGGGACAGCCAGGGAACCCCAGGGACACCCAGTGCACGCCCAGGGACACCCAGGGTACAGCCAGGGCACCCCCAGGGACACCGAGAGGACAGGCAGGGCGCCCCCAGGGACACCTTGGGGACAGCCAGGGCACCCCAGGGACAGCCAGGGCCCCCCCAGGGACACCCAGGGCACCCCCAGGGACACCTAGGGGACAGCCAGGGCATCCCCAGGGACACCCTGGGCACCCCCAGGGACACCTAGGGGACAGCCAGGGCACCCCAGGCACACCCAGGGCACGCCCAGGGACACCTAGGGGACAGCCAGGGCACCCCCAGGGACACCTAGGGGACAGCCATACACCCCCAGGGACACCGAGGGCACCCCCAGGGACACCTAGGGGACAGGCAGGGCAACCCAGGGACACCGAGGGCACAGAAAGGGCACCCCAGGGACCCACAGGGCACCCCCAGGGACACCAAGGGGACAGCCAGGGCACCCCAGGGACACCCAAGGCACCCCAAGGGACACCTAGTGGACAGGCAGGGCACTCCCAGGGACACTCTGGGCACCCACAGGGACACCTTGGGGACAGCCAGGGTACCGCCAGGGACATTTAGGGGACTGCACGGGCACTCCAGGGACACCCAGGGCATCCCCAGGGACACCTAGGGGACAGCCAGGGCACCCCAGGGACAGCGAGGGCACCCCCAGGGCCGCCTAGGGGACAGCCAGGGCACCCCAGGGACAGCGAGGGCACCCCCAGGGACACCTAGGGGACAGGCAGGGCACCCCCAGGGACACCTAGGGGACAGGCAGGGCACCTCCAGGGACACCGAGGGGAAAGCCAGGGCACCCCCAGTGACACCTAGGGGACAGCCAGGGCTCCCCCAGGGACAGCCAGGGCACCCCCAGGGACACCTAGGGAACAGCCAGGGCACCCCCAGGGCCACCTAGGGGACAGCCAGGGCACCCCCAGGGACAGCCAGGGCCCCCCCAGGGACAGCCAGGGCACCCCCAGGGACACCTAGGGGACAGCCAGGGCACCCCCAGGGACACCAAGGGGACCCCCAGAGACACCTAGGGGACAGCCAGGGCACCCCCAGGGACACCTAGGGGACAGCCAGGGCACCCCAGGGACAGCCAGGGCACCCCCAGGGACACCTAGGGCACAGCCAGGGCACCCTAGGGACAGCCAGGGCAGCCCAGGGACACCTACGGGAAAGCCAGGGCACCCCAGGGCAGCCCAGGGACACCTAAGGGACAGGCAGGGCACCCCCAGGGACACCTAGGGGACAGGCAGGGCACCCCCAGGGACACTGACGGGACAGCCAGGGCACCCCCAGAGACCCCTAGGGGACAGCCAGGGACCTCCTAGGGACACCCAGGGCACCCCCAGGGACACCTAGGGGACAGCCAGGGAACCCCAGGGACACCCTGGGCACCCCCAGGGACACCTAATGCACCCCCAGGGACACCTAGGGGACAGCCAGGGCACCCTAGGGACAGCAAGGGCACCCCCAGGGACACCTAAGGCACCCCCAGGGACACCTAGGGGACAGGCAGGGCACCCCAGGGACACGCAGGGCACCCCCAGGGACGCCTAGGGGACAGCCAGGGCACCCTAAAGACAGCCAGGGCACCCCAGGGACACCTAGGGGACAGGCAGGGCACCCCCAGGGACACCTAGGGGACAGCCAGGGTACCCCCAGGGACATTTAGGGGACAGCACGGGCACTCCAGGGACACCCAGGGCATCCCCAGGGACACCTAAGGCACCCCCAGGGACACCTAAGGCACCCCCAGGGACACCTAGGGGACAGCCAGGGCACCCCAGGGACAGCGAGGGCACCCCCAGGGCCGCCTAGGGGACAGCCAGGGACACCTAGGGGACAGGCAGGGCACCTCCAGGGACACCTAGGGGACAGGCAGGGCACCCCCAGTGACACCTAGGGGACAGCCAGGGCTCCCCCAGGGACAGCCAGGGCACCCCCAGGGACACCTAGGGGACAGCCAGGGCACCCCCAGGGCCACCTAGGGGACAGCCAGGGCACATCCAGGGACAGCCAGGGCCCCCCCAGGGACATCCAGGGCACCCCCAGGGACACCTAGGGGACAGCCAGGGCACCCCAGGGACAGCGAGGGCACCCCCAGGGCCGCCTAGGGGATTGGCAGGGCACCCCCAGGGACACCTAGGGGACAGGCAGGGCAACCCCAGGGACACCGAGGGGAAACCCAGGGCACCCCCAGTGACACCTAGGGGACAGCCAGGCCTCCCCCAGGGACAGCCAGGGCACCCCCAGGGACACCTAGGGGACAGCCAGGGCACCCCCAGGGACAGCCAGGGCCCCCCCAGGGACATCCAGGGCACCCCCAGGGACACCTAGGGGACAGCCAGGGCACCCCCAGGGACAGCAAGGGGACCCCCAGAGACACCTAGGGGAC
Source organism: Chamaea fasciata (assembly GCF_029207755.1). Taxonomy (NCBI): domain Eukaryota; kingdom Metazoa; phylum Chordata; class Aves; order Passeriformes; family Sylviidae; genus Chamaea; species Chamaea fasciata. Next base: position 93,134 of record NW_027094307.1, on the reverse strand, counting down.
AGCCAGGGCACCCCCAGGGAACCCTAGGGGACAGCCAGGGCACCCCAGGGACAGCCAGGGCACCCCCAGGGACACCTAGGGGATAGCCAGGGCACCCCAGGGACAGCCAGGGCACCCCAGGGACACCTAGGGCACAGCCAGGGCACCCTAGGTACAGCCAGGGCAGCCCAGGGACACCCAGGGTACCCCAGGGACACGTAGGGGACCTCCCGGGCACCCCAGGGACAGCCAGGGCACCCCAGGGACACCCAGGGCACCCTCAGGGACACCTAGGGGACAGCCAGGGCCCCCCCAGGGACACCGAGGGGACAGCCAGGGCACTCCAGGGACAGCCAGGGCACCCCCAGGGACACCTAGGGGACAGCCAGGGCACCCCCAGGGACACCAGGGCACCTCCAGGGCACGCCAGGGACCCACAGGGCACCCCCAGGGACACCAAGGGGACAGCCAGGGCACCCCAGGGACACCCAGGGCACCCCCAGGGACACCTAGGGGACAGGCAGGGCACTCCAATGGGACACTCTGGGGACCCACAGGGACACCTTGGGGACAAGCAGGGCACTCCCAGGGACACTCTGGGCACCCACAGGGACACCTTGGGGACAGCCAGGGCACCCCAGGGACACCCAGGGCGCCCCCAGGGACACCTAGGGGACAGCCAGGGCACCCGAGGGACAGCCAGGGCACCCCCAGGGACACCTAGGGCACCCCCAGGGACACCTAGGGGACAGGCAGGGCACCCCAGGGACACGCAGGGCACCCCCAGGGACACCTAGGGGACAGCCAGGGCACCATAAAGACAGCCAGGGCACCCCAGGGACACCAAGGGGACAGGCAGGGCACCCCCAGGGACACCTAGGGGACAGCCAGGGTACCCCCAGGGACATTTAGGGGACAGCACGGGCACTCCAGGGACACCCAGGGCATCCCCAGGGACACCTAGGGGACTGCCACGGCACCCCCAGGGACACCCAGGGCACCTCCAGGGACACCTAGGGGACAGCCAGGGCACCCCAGGGACAGCGAGGGCACCCCCAGGGCCGCCTAGGGGACAGCCAGGGCACCCCAGGAACACCTAGGGGACAGGCAGGGCACCCCCAGGGACACTGACGGGACAGCCAGGGCACCCCCAGAGACCCCTCGGGGACAGCCAGGGACCTCCTAGGGACACCCAGGGCACCCCCAGGGGCACTTAGGGGACAGCCAGGGAACCCTAGGGACAGCCAGGGCACCCCCAGGGACACCGAGGGCACAGCCAGGGCACCCCCAGGGACACCAAGAGGACAGGCAGGGCACCCCCAGGGACACCTTGGGGACAGCCAGACCACCCCAGGGACAGCCAGGGCACCCCCAGGGACACCCAGGGCACCCCCAGGGCCACCTAGGGGACAGACAGGACACCCCAGGGACAGCGAGGGCATCCCCAGGGACAGCCAGGGCACCGCCACGGACACTTTGGGGACAGCCAGGGCACCCCGAGGGACAGGGAGGGCACCCCTAGGGACCCTAGAGGACAGCCAGGGCCCCCCCAGGGACAACCAGGGCACGGCCAGGGACACCTAGGGGACAGCCAGGGCATCCCCAGGGACACCCTGGGCCCCCCCAGGGACACCTAGGGGACAGCCAGGGCCCCCCCAGGGACACCTAGGGAACAGCAAGGGCACCCCCAGGGACACCTAGGGAACAGCCAGGGCACCCCCAGGGACACCTAGGGGACAGCCAGGGCACTCTAGGGACTGCCAGGGCACCCCCAGGGACACCTAGGGGACAGCCAGGGCACCCCCAGGGACACCAAAGGCATAGCCAGGGCACCCTAGGGACAGCCAGGGCACCCCCAGGGACACCTAGGGGACAGCCAGGGCGCCCCAGGGACACCCAGGGCACCCCCAGGGACACGAAGGGGACAGCCAGGGCACCCCAGGGACACCCTGGGCACCCCCAGGGACACCGAGGGGACAGCCAGGGCACCCCAGGGACACCCTGGGCACCCCCAGGGACACCGAGGGGACAGCCTTGGCACCCCAGGGACACCATGGGCACCCCCAGGGACACCTAGGGGACAGGCAGGGCACCCCCAGGGACACCCAGGGCACCTCTCAAGGATACCTAGGGGACGGCCAGGGCACCCTAGGGACACGTATGAGAAAGCCAGGGCACCCCAGGGACACCTAGGGGACAGCCAGGGCACCCCAGGCACACCCAGGGCACACCCTGGGACACCAAGGGGACACCCAGGGCACCCCGAGGGACACCTAGGGGACAGCCACGGCACCCTAGGGACAGACAGGGCACCCCCAGGGACACCTAGGGCACACCCAGAAACACCTAGGGGACAGCCAGGGCACCCCAGGGACACACAGGGCACACCCAGGGACACCTAGGGGACAGCCAGGGCACCCCCAGGGACATTTAGGGGACAGCCATGGCACTCCAGGGACACCCAGGGCACCCCCAGGGACACCCAGGGCACCCCCAGGGACACCTAGGGGACAGCCAGGGCACCCTAAAGACAGCCAGGGCACCCCCAGGGACACCTAGGGGGCAGGCAGGGCACCCCCAGGGACACCTAGGGGACAGCCAGGGCACCCCCAGGGACATTTAGGGGACAGCCAGGGCACTCCAGGGACACCCAGGGCACCCCCAGGGACACCTAGGGGACAGCCAGGGCACCCCAGGGACACCCAGGGCACCCCCGGGCCACCTAGGGGACAGCCAGGGCACCCTAGGGACAGCCAGGGCACCCCCAGGGACACCTAGAGGACAGCCAGGGCACCCCCAGGGACACCTAGAGGACAGGCAGGGCACCCCCAGGGACACCTAGGGGACAGTCAGGGCCCCCCCAGGGACACCCAGGGCACCCCCAGTGACACCTAGGGGACAGGCAGGGCACTCCCAGGGACACCCAGGGCACCCCCAGGGACACCTAGTGGACAGGCAGGGAACTCCCAGGGACATTCTGGGCACCCACAGGGACACCTTGGGGACAGCCAGGGCACCCCCAGGGACACCTAGGGGACAGCCAGGGCACCCTAGGGACAGCCAGGGCACCCCCAGGGACACCAAGGCGAAAGCCAGAGCACCCCAGGGACACACAGGGCACCCCAAGGGACACCTAGGGGACATTCAGGGCACACCAGAGACAGCCAGGGCACCCCCAGGGACACCAACGGGAAAGACAGGGCGTCCCAGGGACACCCAGGGCACAGCCAGGGCACCCTAGGGACAGCCAGGGCACCCTCCGGGACACCTAGGGGACAGGCAGGGCACCCCCAGAGACCCCTAGGGGACAGGCAGGCCGCCCCCAGGGACACCTAGGGGACAGCCAGGGCACCCCCAAGGACACCTAGGGGACAGGCAGGGCACCCCCAGATACACTGAGGGCACAGCCAGGGCACCCTGGGGACAGCCAGGGCACCCCCAGGGACACGTAGGGGACAGGCAGGGCACCCCCAGGGAAACCTAGGGGACAGCCAGGGCACCCCGAGGGACACCAGGGCACCCCAGGGACACCTAGGGGACAGCCAGGGCACCCCCAGGGACACCAAGGGCACAGACAGGGCAGCCTAGGGACAGCCAGGGCACCCTCAGGGACACCGAGGGCACAGCCAGGGCACCCCCAGGGACACCAAGGGGACAGCCAGGGCCCTCCCAGGGACACCCAGGGCACCCCCAGAGACACCTAGAGGACAGCCAGGGCACCCCGAGGGACACCTAGGGGACAGGCAGGGCACCCCCAGGGACACCTAGGGGACAGTCAGGGCACCCCAAGGGACACTGACGGGACAGCCAGGGCACCCCGAGAGACCCCTAGGGGACAGCCTGGGAACTCCCAGGGACACTCTGGGCACCCACAGGGACACCTTGGGGACAGCCAGGGCACCCCAGGGACACCCAGGGCACCCCCAGGGACACCTAGGGGACAGCCAGGGCACCCTAAGGACAGCCAGGGCACCCCCAGGGACACAGAGGGCACAGCCAGGGCACCCCCAAGGACACCTAGGTGACAGGCAGGCCACCCCCAGGGACACCGAGGGGACAGCCAGGGCACCCTAGGGACAGCCAGAGCACCCCCAAGGACACCTAGGGGACAGGCAGGGCACCCCCAGGGAAACCTAGGGGACAGCCAGGGCACCCCGAGGGACATCCAGAGCACCCCAGGGACAGCCAGGGTACCCCCAGGGACACCCTGTGCACCCCCAGGGACACCCAGGGCACCCCCAGGGACACCTCGGGGACTGCCAGGGCCCCCCCAGGGACACCTAGGGGACAGCCAGGGCAGCCCAGGGACACTCAGGGCACCCCCAGGGACACCTAGGGGACAGCCAGGGCAACCCAGGCACATCCAGGGCACACCCAGGGACACCTAGGGGACAGCCAGGGCACCCCCAGGGACACCCAGGGCACCCCCAGGGACACCTAGAGGACAGCCAGGGCACCCCCAGGGACACCTAGGGGACAGGCCGGCCACCCCCAGGGACACTGACGGGACAGCCAGGGTACCCCGAGAGACCCCTAGGGGACAGCCTGGGCACTCCCAGGGACACTCTGGGCACCCACAGGGACACCTTGGGGACAGCCAGGGCACCCCAGGGACACCCAGGGCACCCCCAGGGACACCTAGGAGACAGGCCGGCCACCCCCAGGGACACTGACGGGACAGCCAGGGCACCCCGAGAGACCCCTAGTGGACAGCCAGGGCACTCCCAGGGACACTCTGGGCACCCACAGGGACACCTTGGGGACAGCCAGGGCACCCCAGGGACACCCAGGGCACCCCCAGGGACACCTAGGGGACAGCCATGGCACCCCCTGGGCACCTCAGGGACAATCAGGGCACCCCCAGGGACACCGACGGGACAGCCAGGGCACTCCAGGGACAGCCAGGGCACCCCCAGGGACACCTAGGGCACCCCAAGGGCGCCCTAGGGACAGCCAGGGCACCCCCAGGGACACCTAGGAAACCTCCAGGGAACCCCAGGGACACGTACGGGACAGCCAGGGAACCCCAGTGACACCCTGTGCACCCCCAGGGACACCTAGGGCACAGCCAGGGCACCCTAGGGACAGCCAGGGCACCCCCAGGGACACCTAGTGGACAGCCAGAGCACCCCAAGGACAGCCAGGGCACCCCAGGGACACCTAGGGGACAGCCAGGGCACCCCCAGGGACACCAAGGGGACAGCCAGGGCCCCCCCAGGGACACCCTGGGCACCCCCAGGGACACCGAGGGGACAGCCAGGGCACCCCAGGGACACCTAGGGGACAGGGAAGGCAACCCCAGGGACACCTTGGGGACAGCCAGGGCACCCCCTTGGCACCCCAGGGACAATCAGGGCACCCCCAGGGACAATCAGGGCACCCCCAGGGACATTTAGGGGACAGCCAGGGCACTCCAGGGACACCCAGGGCACCCCCAGGGACACCTAGGGGAAAGGCAGGGAACCCCCAGGGACACCTAGGGGATAGCCAGGGCACCCCAAGGACAGCCAGGGCACCCCCAGGGACACCTAGGGGACAGCCAGGGCAGCCCAGGGACACTGACGAGACAGCCAGGGCACCCCAGGGACACCCAGGGCACCCCCAGGGACACCTAGGGGACAGCCAGGGCACCCTAAAGACAGCCAGGGCACCCCCAGGGACACCTAGGGGACAGGCAGGGCACCCCCAGGGACACCTAGGGGACAGGCAGGGCACCCCCAGGGACACCTAGGGGACAGCCAGGGCCCCCCCAGGGACACCTAGGGGACAGGCAGGGCTCCCCCAGGGACACCGAGGGGACAGCCAGGGCACACCAGGGACACCCAGGGCATCCCCAGGGACACGTAGAGGACAGCCATGGCACCCCAAGGACAGCCAGGGCACCCCCAGGGACACCTAGGGGACAGCCAGGGCACCCCCTGGGCACCTCAGGGACAATCAGGGCACCCCCAGGGACACCGACGGGACAGCCAGGGCACCCCCAGGGACACCTAGGGCACCCCAAGGGCGCCCTAGGGACAGCCAGGGCACCCCCAGGGACACCTAGGGGACAGCCAGGGCGCCCCCAGGGACACCTAGGGGACCTCCAGGGAACCCCAGGGACACGTACGGGACAGCCAGGGAACCCCAGTGACACCCTGTGCACCCCCAGGGACACATAGGGCACAGCCAGGGCACCCTAGGGACAGCCAGGGCACCCCCAGGGACACGTAGGGGACAGGCAGGGCACCCCCAGGGAAACCTAGGGGACAGCCAGGGCACCCCGAGGGACACCAGGGCACCCCAGGGACACCTAGGGGACAGCCAGGGCACCCTAGGGACAGCTAGGGCACCCCCAGGGACACCAAGGGCACAGACAGGGCACCCTAGGGACACCAAGGGGACAGCCAGGGCACCCCCAGGGACACCAAGGGGACATCCAGAGCACCCCAGGGACAGCCAGGGTACCCCCAGGGACAGCTTGGGGACAGAAGGGCACCCCCAGGGACACCTAAGGGACACCCTGGGCACCCCCAGGGACACCAAGGGGACCCCCAGGGACACCTAGGGGACAGCCAGGGCACCCCAGGGACAGCGAGGGCACCCCCAGGGACACCTAGGGGACCTCCAGGACACCCCCAGGGACACGTACGGGACAGCCAGGGCACCCCCAGGGACACCTAGGGCACAGCCAGGGCACCCTAGGGACAGCCAGGGCACCCTCAGGGACACCGAGGGCACAGCCAGGGCACCCCCAGGGACACCCAGGGCACCCCCAGGGACACCTAGAGGACAGCCAGAGCACCCCGAGGGACACCTAGGGGACAGGCAGGGCACCCCCAGGGACACCTAGGGGACAGTCAGGGCACCCCCAGGGACACCAAGGGCACAGCCAGGGCACCCCCAGGGACACTGACGGGACAGCCAGGGCACCCCGAGAGACCCCTAGGGGACAGCCTGGGCACTCCCAGGGACACTCTGGGCACCCACAGGGACACCTTGGGGACAGCCAGGGCACCCCAGGGACACCCAGGGCACCCCCAGGGACACCTAGGGGACAGGCCGGCCACCCCCAGGGACTCTGACGGGACACCCAGGGCACCCCCAGGGACACCTAGGGGACAGCCAGGGCACCCTAAGGACAGCCAGGGCACCCCCAGGGACACAGAGCGCACAGCCAGGGCACCCCCAAGGACACCTAGGTGACAGGCAGGCCACCCCCAGGGACACCGAGGGGACAGCCAGGGCACCCTAGGGACAGCCAGAGCACCCCCAAGGACACCTAGGGGACAGGCAGGGCACCCCCAGGGAAACCTAGGGGACAGCCAGGGCACCCCGAGGGACACCAGGGCACCCCAGGGACACCTAGGGGACATCCAGAGCACCCCAGGGACAGCCAGGGTACCCCCAGGGACAGCTAGGGGACAGCAAGGGCACCCCCAGGGACACCTAAGGGACACCCTGGGCACCCCCAGGGACACCAAGGGGACCCTCAGGGACACCTAGGGGACCTCCAGGGCACCCCCAGGGACACGTACGGGACAGCCAGGGAACCCCAGTGACACCCTGTGCACCCCCAGGGACACCCAGGGCACCCCCAGGGACACCTCGGGGACTGCCAGGGCCCCCCCAGGGACACCTAGGGGACAGCCAGGGCAGCCCAGGGACACTCAGGGCACCCCCAGGGACACCTAGGGGACAGCCAGGGCAACCCAGGCACATCCAGGGCACACCCAGGGACACCTAGGGGACAGCCAGGGCACCCCCAGGGACACCCAGGGCACCCCCAGGGACACCTAGGGGACAGGCCGGCCACCCCCAGGGACACTGACGGGACAGCCAGGGTACCCCGAGAGACCCCTAGGGGACAGCCTGGGCACTCCCAGGGACACTCTGGGCACCCACAGGGACACCTTGGGGACAGCCAGGGCACCCCAGGGACACCCAGGGCACCCCCAGGGACACCTAGGAGACAGGCCGGCCACCCCCAGGGACACTGACGGGACAGCCAGGGCACCCCGAGAGACCCCTAGTGGACAGCCAGGGCACTCCCAGGGACACTCTGGGCACCCACAGGGACACATTGGGGACAGCCAGGGCACCCCAGGGACAGCCAGGGCACCCCCAGGGACACCTAGGGGACAGCCAGGGCACCCCCTGGGCACCTCAGGGACAATCAGGGCACCCCCAGGGACACCTAGGGCACCCCAAGGGCGCCCTAGGGACAGCCAGGGCACCCCCAGGGACACCTAGGAAACCTCCAGGGAACCCCAGGGACACGTACGGGACAGCCAGGGAACCCCAGTGACACCCTGTGCACCCCCAGGGACACCTAGGGCACAGCCAGGGCACCCTAGGGACAGCCAGGGCACCCCCAGGGACACCTAGTGGACAGCCAGAGCACCCCAAGGACAGCCAGGGCACCCCAGGGACACCTAGGGGACAGCCAGGGCACCCCCAGGGACACCAGGGGGACAGCCAGGGCCCCCCCAGGGACACCCTGGGCACCCCCAGGGACACCGAGGGGACAGCCAGGGCACCCCAGGGACACCTAGGGGACAGGGAAGGCAACCCCAGGGACACCTTGGGGACAGCCAGGGCACCCCCTTGGCACCCCAGGGACAATCAGGGCACCCCCAGGGACAATCAGGGCACTCCCAGGGACATTTACGGGACAGCCAGGGCACTCCAGGGACACCCAGGGCACCCCCAGGGACACCTAGGGGACAACCAGGGCACCCCCAAAGACACTCTGGGCACCCACAGGGACACCTTGGGGACAGCCAGGGCACCCCAGGGACACCCAGGGCACCCCCAGGGACACCTAGGGGACAGCCAGGGCACCCTAAAGACAGCCAGGGCACCCCCAGGGACACCTAGGGGACAGGCAGGGCACCCCCAGGGACACCTAGGGGACAGCCAGGGCCCCCCCAGGGACACCTAGGGGACAGGCAGGGCACCCCCAGGGACACCGAGGGGACAGCCAGGGCACACCAGGGACACCCAGGGCATCCCCAGGGACACGTAGAGGACAGACATTGCACCCCAAGGACAGCCAGGGCACCCCCAGGGACACCTAGGGGACAGCCAGGGCACCCCCTGGGCACCTCAGGGACAATCAGGGCACCCCCAGGACACCGACGGGACAGCCAGGGCACCCCCAGGGACACCTAGGGCACCCCAAGGGCGCCCTAGGGACAGCCAGGGCACCCCCAGGGACACCTAGGGGACAGCCAGGGCACCCCCAGAGACACCTAGGGGACCTCCAGGGAACCCCAGGGACACGTACGGGACAGCCAGGGAACCCCAGTGACACCCTGTGCACCCCCAGGGACACCTAGGGCACAGCCAGGGCACCCTAGGGACAGCCAGGGCACCCCCAGGGACACCTAGGGGACAGCCAGGGCACCCCCAGGGACACCAAGGGGACAGCCAGGGCCCCCCCAGGGACACCCAGGGCACCCCCAGGGACACCGAGGGGACAGCCAGGGCACCCCAGGGACACCTAGGGGACAGGGAAGGCAACCCCAGGGACACCGAGGGGACAGCCAGGGCACCCCCAGGGACACCTAGGGCACCCCCAGGGCACCCTAGGGACAGCCAGGGCACCCCCAGGGACACCTAGGGGACAGCCAGGGCCCCCACCAAGGACACCTAGGGGACAGCCAGGGCACCCCCAGGGACAGACAGGGCACCCCCAGGGACACCTAAGGGACAGCCAGGGCCCCCCCAGGGACACCTAGGGGACAGCCAGGGCACCCTAGTGACAGCCAGGGCACCCCCAGGGACACCGAGAGGACAGGTAGGGCACCCCCAGGGACACCTTGGGGACAGCCAGGGCACCCCAGGGACACCCAGGCCACCCCCAGGGACACCTAGCGGACCTCCAGGGCACCCCCAGGGACACCCAGGGCACCCCCAGGGCCACCAACGGGACAGCCAGAGCACCCCAGGGACAGCGAGGGCACCCCCAGGGACACCTAGGGGAAAGCCAGGGCCCCCCCCAGGGACACCTAGGGGACAGCCAGGGCGCCCCCAGGGACATTTAGGGGACAGCCAGGGCACTCCAGGGACACCCAGGGCACCCCCAGTGACACCTAGGGGACAGCCAGGGCACCCCCAGAGACACCTAGGGGACAGGCAGCGCACCCCCAGGGACACCTAGGGGACAGCCAGGGCCCCCCCAAGGACACCGAGGGGAGAGCCAGGGCACACCAAGGACAGCCAGGGCACCCCCAGGGACACCTAGGGGACAGCCAGGACACCCCCAGATACACCGTGGGCACCGCCAGGGCACCCTAGGGACAGCCAGGGCACCCCAAGGGACACCTAGGGGACAGCGAGGGCACCCCGAGGGACACCAGGGCACCCCCAGGGACACCAAAGGCACAGCCAGGGCACCCTAGGGACAGCCAGGGCACCCCCAGGGACACCTAGGGGACAGGCAGGGCACCCCCAGAGCCCCCTAGGGGACAGCCAGGGCCCCCCCAGGGACACCCAGGGCACCCCCAGGGACACCTAGGGGACAGACAGGGCATCACCAGGGACACCCAGGGCACCCCCAGGGACACCGAGGGGACAGGCAGGGCACCATAAGGACAGCCAGGGCATCCCCAGGGACACAGAGGGCACAGCCAGGGCACCCCCAAGGACACCTAGGTGACAGGCAGGCCACCCCCAGGGACACCGAGGGGACAGCCAGGGCACCCTAGGGACAGCCAGGGCACCCCCAAAGACACGTAGGGGACAGGCAGGGCACCCCAGGGACACGCAGGGCACCCCCAGAGACACCTAGGGGACAGCCAGGGCACCCTAAAGACAGCCAGGGCACCCCCAGGGACACCTAGGGGACAGGCAGGGCACCCTAGGGACAGCCAGGGCACCCCCAGGGACACCTAGGGGACAGGCAGGGCACCCCAGGGACAGAGAAGGCACCCCCAGGGACACCTAGGAGAAGGCAGGACACCCCCAGGGACACCTAGGGGACAGCCAGGGCTCCCCCAGGGACAGCCAGGGCACCCCCAGGGACACCTAGGGGACAGCCAGGGCTCCCCCAGGGACAGCCAGGGCACCCCCAGGGACACCTAGGGGACAGCCAGGGCATCCCGAGGGACACCCAGGGCACCCCCAGGGACACCTAGGGGACCGCCAGGGCACCCCCAGGGATACCGAGGGCACAGCCAGGGCACCCCCAGGGACACCTAGGGGACAGCCAGGGCAACCCAGGCACATCCAGGGTACACCCAGGGACACCTAGGGGACAGCCAGGGCACCCTAGGGACAGCCAGGGCACCCCCAGGGACACCTAGGGGACAGCCAGGGCACCCTAGGGACAGCCAGAGCACCCCCAGGGACACCAAGGGCACAGCAAGGGCACCCTAGGGACAGCCAGGGCACCCCCAGGAACACCTAGGGGACAGCTAGGGCACCCCCAGGGACAGCTAGGGGACAGCCAGGGCACCCCCAGGGACACCAAGGGGACAGCCAGAGCACCCCAAGGACAGCAAGGGCACCCCCAGGGACACCTAGGGGACCGCCAGGGCACCCCCAGGGACACCTAAAGGACAGCCAGGGTGCGCCCAGGGACACTTAGGGGACAGGCAGAGCACCCCCTGGGACACCTTGGGGACAGCCAGGGCACCCCAGGGACACCCAGGGCACCCCCAGGGACACCTAGGGGACAGCCAGGGTACCCTAAAGACAGCCAGGGCACCCCCAGGGACACCGAAGGGAAAGCCAGGGCACCCCCAGGGACACCTAGGGGACAGGCAGGGCACCCCCAGGGACACCTAGGGGACAGCCAGGGCACCTTAGGGCCAGCCAGGGCACCCCCAGGGACACCTAGGGCACCCCCAGAAACACCTAGGGGACAGCCAGGGCACTCCAGGGACAGGCAGGGCACCCCCAGGGACACCTAGGGGACAGCCAGGACACCCCCAGGGACATTTAGGGGACAGCCAGGGCCCCCCCAGGGACACCCAGGGCACCCCCAGGGACACCTAGGGGACAGCCAGGGCACCCCAGGGACACCCAGGGCACCCCCAGGGCCGCCTAGGGGACAGCCAGGGCACCCGAGGGACAGCGAGGTCACCCCCAGGGACACCTAGGGGACAGCCAGGGCACCACCAGGGACACCTAGGAGACATTCAGGGCACACCTGAGACAGCCAGGGCACCCCCAGGGACACCTAGGGCACAGCCAGGGCACCCTAGGGACAGCCAGGGCACCCTCAGGGACACCGAGGGCACAGGCAGGGCACCCCCAGGGACACCAAGGGGACAGCCAGGGCCCTCCCAGGGACACCCAGGGCACCCCCAGGGACACCTAGAGGACAGCCAGGGCACCCCAAGGGACACCTAGGGGACAGGCAGAGCACCCCCAGGGACACCAAGGGGACAGCCAGGGCACCCCAGGGACACGCTGGGCACCCACAGTGACACCTTGGGGACAGCCAGGGCACCCCAGGGACACCCAGGGCACCCACAGGGACACCTAGGGGACAGGCCAGCATCCCCCAGGGACACTGACGGGACAGCCAGGGCACCCCGAGAGACCCCTAGTGGACAGCCAGGGCACTCCCAGGGACACTCTGGGCACCCACAGGGACACCTTGGGGACAGCCAGGGCGCCCCAGGGACACCTAGGGCACCCCCAGGGACACCTTCAGGACACCCAGGGCACCCTAAAGACAGCCAGGGCACCCCCAGGGACACCTAGGGGACAGGCAGGGCACCCCCAGGGACACCTAGGGGACAGCCAGGGCCCCCCCAGGGACACCTAGGGGACAGGCAGGGCAACCCCAGGGACACCGAGGGGACAGCCAGGGCACACCAGGGACACCCAGGGCATCCCCAGGGACACCGAGGGGACAGGCAGGGCACCATAAGGACAGCCAGGGCATCCCCAGGGACACAGAGGGCACAGCCAGGGCACCCCCAAGGACACCTAGGTGACAGGCAGGCCACCCCCAGGGACACCGAGGGGACAGCCAGGGCACCCTAGGGACAGCCAGGGCACCCCCAAAGACACGTAGGGGACAGGCAGGGCACCCCAGGGACACGCAGGGCACCCCCAGAGACACCTAGGGGACAGCCAGGGCACCCTAAAGACAGCCAGGGCACCCCCAGGGACACCTAGGGGACAGGCAGGGGCACCCTAGGGACAGCCAGGGCACCCCCAGGGACACCTAGGGGACAGGCAGGGCACCCCAGGGACAGAGAAGGCACCCCCAGGGACACCTAGGAGAAGGCAGGACACCCCCAGGGACACCTAGGGGACAGCCAGGGCTCCCCCAGGGACAGCCAGGGCACCCCCAGGGACACCTAGGGGACAGCCAGGGCTCCCCCAGGGACAGCCAGGGCACCCCCAGGGACACCTAGGGGACAGCCAGGGCATCCCGAGGGACACCCAGGGCACCCCCAGGGACACCTAGGGGACCGCCAGGGCACCCCCAGGGATACCGAGGGCACAGCCAGGGCACCCCCAGGGACACCTAGGGGACAGCCAGGGCAACCCAGGCACATCCAGGGTACACCCAGGGACACCTAGGGGACAGCCAGGGCACCCTAGGGACAGCCAGGGCACCCCCAGGGACACCTAGGGGACAGCCAGGGCACCCTAGGGACAGCCAGAGCACCCCCAGGGACACCAAGGGCACAGCAAGGGCACCCTAGGGACAGCCAGGGCACCCCCAGGAACACCTAGGGGACAGCTAGGGCACCCCCAGGGACAGCTAGGGGACAGCCAGGGCACCCCCAGGGACACCAAGGGGACAGCCAGAGCACCCCAAGGACAGCAAGGGCACCCCCAGGGACACCTAGGGGACCGCCAGGGCACCCCCAGGGACACCTAAAGGACAGCCAGGGTGCGCCCAGGGACACTTAGGGGACAGGCAGAGCACCCCCTGGGACACCTTGGGGACAGCCAGGGCACCCCAGGGACACCCAGGGCACCCCCAGGGACACCTAGGGGACAGCCAGGGTACCCTAAAGACAGCCAGGGCACCCCCAGGGACACCGAAGGGAAAGCCAGGGCACCCCCAGGGACACCTAGGGGACAGGCAGGGCACCCCCAGGGACACCTAGGGGACAGCCAGGGCACCTTAGGGCCAGCCAGGGCACCCCCAGGGACACCTAGGGCACCCCCAGAAACACCTAGGGGACAGCCAGGGCACTCCAGGGACAGGCAGGGCACCCCCAGGGACACCTAGGGGACAGCCAGGACACCCCCAGGGACATTTAGGGGACAGCCAGGGCCCCCCCAGGGACACCCAGGGCACCCCCAGGGACACCTAGGGGACAGCCAGGGCACCCCAGGGACACCCAGGGCACCCCCAGGGCCGCCTAGGGGACAGCCAGGGCACCCGAGGGACAGCGAGGTCACCCCCAGGGACACCTAGGGGACAGCCAGGGCACCACCAGGGACACCTAGGAGACATTCAGGGCACACCTGAGACAGCCAGGGCACCCCCAGGGACACCTAGGGCACAGCCAGGGCACCCTAGGGACAGCCAGGGCACCCTCAGGGACACCGAGGGCACAGGCAGGGCACCCCCAGGGACACCAAGGGGACAGCCAGGGCCCTCCCAGGGACACCCAGGGCACCCCCAGGGACACCTAGAGGACAGCCAGGGCACCCCAAGGGACACCTAGGGGACAGGCAGAGCACCCCCAGGGACACCAAGGGGACAGCCAGGGCACCCCAGGGACACGCTGGGCACCCACAGTGACACCTTGGGGACAGCCAGGGCACCCCAGGGACACCCAGGGCACCCACAGGGACACCTAGGGGACAGGCCAGCATCCCCCAGGGACACTGACGGGACAGCCAGGGCACCCCGAGAGACCCCTAGTGGACAGCCAGGGCACTCCCAGGGACACTCTGGGCACCCACAGGGACACCTTGGGGACAGCCAGGGCGCCCCAGGGACACCTAGGGCACCCCCAGGGACACCTTCAGGACACCCAGGGCACCCTAAAGACAGCCAGGGCACCCCCAGGGACACCTAGGGGACAGGCAGGGCACCCCCAGGGACACCTAGGGGACAGCCAGGGCCCCCCCAGGGACACCTAGGGGACAGGCAGGGCAACCCCAGGGACACCGAGGGGACAGCCAGGGCACACCAGGGACACCCAGGGCATCCCCAGGGACACGTAGAGGACAGCCATGGCACCCCAGGGACAGCCAGGGCACCCGCAGGGACACCAAGGGGCCAGCCAGGGCACCCCAGAGACACCAAGGGGACAGGCAGGGCACTCCAGGGACACTCAGGGCACCCCCAGGGACACTTACGGGACAGCAAGGGCACCCCCAGGGACACCCTGGGCAACCCCAGGGACACCTAGGGGACAGCCAGGGCACCCTAGGGAGAGCCAGGGCACCACCAAGACACGAAGGGGACAGTCAGGGCACCCTCAGGGACACCTAGGGGACAGCCAGGGCACCCCCTGGGCACCTCAGGGACAATCAGGGCACCCCCAGGGACACCGACGGGAGAGCCAGGGCACCCCTAGGGACACCTAGGGCACCCCAAGGGCGCCCTAGGGACAGCCAGGGCACCGCCAGGGACACCTAGGGGACAGCCAGGGCACCCCCAGGGACACCTAGGGGACCCCCAGGGAACCCCAGGGACACGTACGGGACAGCCAGGGAACCCCAGTGACACCCTGTGCACCCCCAGGGACACCTAGGGCACAGCCAGGGCACCCTAGGGACAGCCAGGGCACTCCCAGGGACACCTAGGGGACAGCCAGGGCAACCCCAGGGACAGCTAGGGGACAGCCAGAGCACCCCAGGGACACCAAGGGGACAGCCAGGGCCCCCCCAGGGACACCCTGGGCACCCCCAGGGACACCGAGGTGACAGCCAGGGCACCCCAGGGACACCTAGGGGACAGGGAAGGCAACCCCAGGGACATCTTGGGGACAGCCAGGGGACCCCCTTGGCACCCCAGGGACAATCAGGGCACCCCCAGGGACAATCAGGGCACCCCCAGGGACACCGAGGGGAAAGCCAGGGCACCCCCAGGGACACCTAGGGGACAGGCAAGGCACCCCCAGGGACACCTAGGGGACAGCCAGGGCACCCCCAGGGACATTTAGGGGACAGCCAGGGCACTCCAGGGACACCCAGGGCACCCCCTGGGACACCTAGGGGACAGCCAGGGCACCCCAGAGACACCCAGGGCACCCCCAGGGCCGCCTAGGGGACAGCCAGGGCACCCGAGGGACAGCGAGGGCACCCCCAGGGACACCTAGGGGACAGCCAGGGCACCACCAGGGACACCTAGGGGACATTCAGGGCACACCAGAGACAGCCAGGGCACCCCCAGGGACACCGAGGGCACAGCCAGGGCACCCTAGGGACAGCCAGGGCACCCTCAGGGACACCGAGGGCACAGCCAGGGCACCCCCAGGGACACCAAGGGGACAGCCAGGGCCCTCCCAGGGACACCCAGGGCACCCCCAGGGACACCTAGAGGACAGCCAGGGCACCCCCAGGGACACCTAAGGGACAGGCAGAGCACCCCCAGGGACACCAAGGGGACAGCCAGGGCACCCCAGGGACACCCAGGGCACCCCCAGGGACACCTAGGGGACAGGCCGGCCACCCCCAGGGACACTGACGGGACAGCCAGGGCACCCCGAGAGACCCCTAGGGGACAGCCTGGGCACTCCCAGGGACACTCTGGGCACCCACAGGGACACCTTGGGGACAGCCAGGGCACCCCAGGGACACCCAGGGCACCCCCAAGGACACCTAGGGGACAGTCAGGGCACCCTAGGGACAGCCAGGGCACCCCCAGGGACACCTAGGGCACCCCCAGGGACACCTTCAGGACACCCAGGGCACCCTAAAGACAGCCAGGGCACCCTAAAGACAGCCAGGGCACCCCCAGGGACACCGAGGGGAAAGCCAGGGCACCCCCAGGGACACCTAGGGGACAGGCAGGGCACCCCCAGGGACACCTAGGGGACAGGCAGGGCACCCCCAGGGACACCTAGGGGACAGCCAGGGCCCCCCCAGGGACACCTAGGGGACAGGCAGGGCACCCCTAGGGACACCGAGGGGACAGCCAGGGCACACCAGGGACACCCAGGGCATCCCCAGGGACACGTAGAGGACAGCCATGGCACCCCAGGGACAGCCAGGGCACCCCCAGGGACACCAAGGGGCCAGCCAGGGCACCCCAGGGACACCAAGGGGACAGCCAGAGCACCCCCAGGGACACCTAGGGGACAGGCAGGGCACCCCCAGGGAAACCTAGGGGACAGCAAGGGCACCCCCAGGGACACCCTGGGCAACCCCGGGGACACCTAGGGCACAGCCAGGGCACCCTGGGGACAGCCAGGGCTCCCCCAGGGACACCTAGGGGACAGGCAGGGCACCCCCAGGGAAACCTAGGGGACAGCCAGGGCACCCCGAGGGACACCAGGGCACCCCAGGGACACCTGGGGGACGTCCAGAGCACCCCAGGGACAGCTAGGGTACCCCCAGGGACAGCTAGGGGACAGCAAAGGCACCCCCACGGACACCTAAGGGACACCCTGGGCACCCCCAGGGACACCAAGGGGACCCCCAGGGACACCTAGGGGACAGCCAGGGCACCCCAGGGACAGCGAGGGAACCCCCAGGGACACCTAGGGGACAGCCTGGGCACCCCGAGGGACACCAGGGCACCCCCAGGGACACCTAGGGCGTAGACAGGGCACCCTAGGGACAGCCAGGGCACCCACCGGGACACCGAGGGCACAGCCAGGGCACCCCCAGGGACACCTAGGGGACAGGCAGGGCACCCCCAGAGACCCCTAGGGGACAGCCAGGGCCCCCCCAGGAACACCCAGGGCACCCCCAGGGACACCTAGGGGACAGACAGGGCATCCCCAGGGACACCCAGGGCACCCCCAGGGACACCTAGGGGACAGCCAGGGCACCCCAGGCACACCCAGGGCACCCCCAGGGACACCTAGGGGACAGCCAGGGCACCCTAAGGACAGCCAGGGCACCCCCAAGGACACCTAGGGGACAGGCAGGCCACCCCCAGGGACACCGAGGGGACAGCCAGGGCACCCTAGGGACAGCCAGGGCACCCCCAAGGACACCTAGGGGACAGGCAGGGCACCCCCAGAGACACTGAGGGCACAGCCTGGGCTCCCTAGGGACAGCCAGGGCACCCCCAGAGACACCTAGGGGACACGCAGGGCACCCCCAGGGACACCGAGGGGACAGGCAGGGCACCCTAGGGACAGCCAGGGCACCCCCAGAGACACCGAGGGCACAGCCAGGGCACCCTGGGGACACCCAGGGCACCCCCAGGGACACCTAGGGGACAGGCACGGCACCCCCAGGGAAACCTAGAAGACAGCCAGGGCACCCAAGGGACACCTAGGGGACAGCCAGGGCAGCCCAGGGACACTGACGAGACAGCCAGGGCACCCCAGGGACACCCAGGGCACCCCCAGGGACACCTAGGGGACAGCCAGGGAACCCCCAAGGACACCTAGGGGACAGCCAGGGCACCCCCAAAGACACTCTGGGCACCCACAGGGACACCATGGGGACAGCCAGGGCACCCCAGGGACACCCAGGGCACCCCCAGGGACACCTAGGGGACAGCCAGGGCACCCTAGGGACTGCCAGGGCACCCCCAGGGACACCTAGGGCACCCCCAGGGACACCTAGGGGACAGCCAGGGCACCCTAAAGACAGCCAGGGCACCCCCAGGTACACCGAGGGGAAAGCCAGAGCACCCCCAGGGACACCTAGGGGACAGGCAGGGCACCCCGAGGGACACCTAGGGGACAGGCAGGGCACCCCCAGGGACTGCTAGGGGACAGCCAGGACCCCCCCAGGGACACCTAGGGGACAGGCAGGGCACCCCCAGGGACACCGAGGGGACAGCCAGGGCACACCAGGGACACCCAGGGCATCCCCAGGGACACGTAGAGGACAGCCAGAGCACCCCAAGGACAGCCAGGGCACCCCCAGGGACACCTAGGGGCCAGCCAGGGCACCCCAGGGACACCTAGGGGACAGCCAGGGCACCCCCTGGGCACCTCAGGGACAATCAGGGCACCCCCAGGGACACCGAGGGGACAGCCAGGGCACCCCCAGGGACACCTAGGGCACCCCAAGGGCGCCCTAGGGACAGCCAGGGCACCCCCAGGGACACCTAGGGGACAGCCAGGGCACCCCCAGGGACACCTAGGGGACCTCCAGGGAACCCCAGGGACACGTACGGGACAGCCAGGGAACCCCAGTGACACCCTGTGCACCCCCAGGGACACCTAGGGCACAGCCAGGGCACCCTAGGGACAGCCAGGGCACCCCCAGGGACACCTAGGGGACAGCCAGGGCACCCCCAGGGACACCAAGGGGACAGCCAGGGCTCCCCCAGGGACACCCTGGGCACCCCCAGGGACACCGAGGGGACAGCCAGGACACCCCAGGGACACCTAGGGGACAGGGAAGGCAACCCCAGGGACACCGAGGGGACAGCCAGGGCACCCCCAAGGACACCTAGGGCACCCCCAGGGCACCCTAGGGACAGCCTGGGCACCCCCAGGGACACCTAGGGGACAGCCAGGGCCCCCACAAAGGACACCTAGGGGACAGCCAGGGCACCCCCAGGGACAGACAGGGCACCCCCAGGGACACCTAAGGGACAGCCAGGGCCCCCCCAGGGACACCTAGGGGACAGCCAGGGCACCCTAGTGACAGCCAGGGCACCCCCAGGGACACCGAGAGGACAGGTAGGGCACCCCCAGGGACACCTTGGGGACAGCCAGGGCACCCCAGGGACACCCAGGGCACCCCCAGGGACACCTAGCGGACCTCCAGGGCACCCCCAGGGACATCCAGGGCACCCCCAGGGCCACCAACGGGACAGCCAGGGCACCCCAGGGACAGCGAGGGCACCCCCAGGGACACCTAGGGGAAAGCCAGGGCCCCCCCAGGGACACCTAGGGGACAGCCAGGGCGCCCCCAGGGACATTTAGGGGACAGCCAGGGCACTCCAGGGACACCCAGGGCACCCCCAGGGACACCTTGGGGACAGCCAGGGCACCCCCAGAGACACCTAGGGGACAGGCAGCGCACCCCCAGGGACACCTAGGGGACAGCCAGGGCCCCCCCAAAAAACATAGGGGATAGCCAGGGCACCCCAAGGACAGCCAGGGCACCCCCAGGGACACCTAGGGGACAGCCAGGGCACCCGCAGATACACCGTGGGCACCGCCAGGGCACCCTAGGGACAGCCAGGGCACCCCAAGGGACACCTAGGGGACAGCGAGGGCACCCCGAGGGACACCAGGGCACCCCCAGGGACACCAAGGGGACAGCCAGAGCACCCCAAGGACAGCCAGGGCACCCCCAGGGGCACCGAGGGCACAGCCAGGGCACCCCCAGGGACACCTAGGGGACAGCCAGGGCACCCGAGGGACAGCCAGGGCATCGCCAGGGACACCTAGGGCACAGCCAGGGCACCCTAGGGACAGCCAGGGCACCCTCAGGGACAGCCAGGGCGCAGCCAGGGCACCCCCAGGGACACCAAGGGGACAGCCAGGCCCCCCCCAGGGACACCCAGGGCACCGCCAGGGACACCTAGAGGACAGCCAGGGTGCCCCCAGGGACACCTAGGGGACAGGCAGAGAACCCCCTGGGACACCTTGGGGACAGCCAGGGCACCCCAGGGACACCCAGGGCACCCCCAGGGACATCTAGAAGACAGCCAGGGCACCCTAGGAACTGCCAGGGCACCTCCAGGGACACCTAGGGCACCCCCAGGGACACCTAGGGGACAGCCAGGGCACCCTAAAGACAGGCAGGGCACCCCCAGGGACACCGAGGGGAAAGCCAGGGCACACCCAGGGACACCTAGGGGACAGGCAGGGCACCCCCAGGGACACCTAGGGGACAGCGAGGGCACCCTAGGGCCAGCCAGGGCACCCCCAGGGACACCTAGGGGACAGGCAGGGCACCCTAGGGACAGGCAGGGCACCCCAGGGACAGCGAGGGCACCCCCAGGGACACCTAGGGGACATCCAGGGCCCCCACAGGGACACCCAGGGCACCCCCAGGGACACCTAGGGGAAGGCAGGACACCCCCAGGGACACCTAGGGGACAGCCAGGGCTCCCCCAGGGACAGCCAGGGCACCCCCAGGGACACCTAGGGGACAGCCAGGGCACCCCCAGGGACACCGAGGGCACAGCCAGGGCACCCCCAGGGACACGTAGAGGACAGACATGGCACCCCAGGGACAGCCAGGGCACCCCCAGGGACAGCTAGGGGACAGTCAGGGCACCCCCAGGTACACCAAGGGGACAGCCAGGGCGCCCAAGGGACACCCAGGGCACCCACAGGGACACCTAGGGGACAGCCAGGGCATCCCGAGGGACACCCAGGGCACCCCCAGGGACACCTAGGGGACAGCCAGGGCAACCCAGGCACTTCCAGGGCACACCCAGGGACACCTAGGGGACAGCCAGGGCACCCTAGGGACAACCAGGGCACCCCCAGGGACACCTAGGGGACAGACAGGGCACCCTAGGGACAGCCAGGGCACCCCCAGGGACACCAAGGGCACAGCAAGGGCACCCTAGGGACAACCAGGGCACCCCCAGGGACACCTAGGGGACAGCTAGGGCACCCCCAGGGACAGCTAGGGGACAGCCAGGGCACCCCCAGGGACACCAAGGGGACAGCCAGAGCACCCCAAGGACAGCAAGGGCACCCCCAGGGACACCTAGGGGACCGCCAGGGCACCCTAAAGACAGCCAGGGCACCCCCAGGGACACCTAGGGGACAGCCAGGGCACCCCAGGGACACCCAGGGCACCCGCAGGGCCACCTAGGGGACAGCCAGGGCACTCCAGGGACAGCGAGGGCACCCCCAGGGACACCCAGGGCACCCCCAGGGACACTTAGGGGACAGCCAGGGCACCCCGAGGGACAGCCAGGGCACCCCCAGGGACACCTAGAGGACAGCCAGGGCACCCCCAGGGACACCTAGGAGACAGGCAGGGCACCGCCAGGGACACCTAGGGGACAGTCAGGGCCCCCCCAGGGACACCCAGGGCACCCCCAGGGACACCTAGGGGACAGGCAGGGCACTCCCAGGGACACTCAGGACACCCACAGGGACACCTTGGGGACAGCCAGGGCACCCCCATGGACACCCAGGGCACCCCCAGGGACACCTAGGGCACCCCCAGAAACACCTAGGGGACAGCCAGGGCACCCCAAGGACACGCAGGGCACCCCCAGGGACACCTAGGGGACAGCCAGGGCACACTAAAGACAGCCCGGGCACCCCCAGGGACACCTAGGGGACAGGCAGGGCACCCCCAGGGACACCTAGGGGACAGCCAGGGCACCCCCAGGGACTGCTAGGGGACAGCCAGGGCACTCCCAGGGACACCAAGGGGACATTCAGGGCACACCAGCGACAGCCAGGGCGCCCCAGGGACACCCAGGGCACCCCCAGGGACACCTAGGGGACAGCCAGGGCATCTCGAGGGACACCCAGGGCACCCCCAGGGACACCTAGGGGACAGCCAGGGCACCCCCAGAGACCCCTAGGGGACAGCCAGGGCCCCCCCAGGGACACCCAGGGCACCCCCAGGGACACCTAGGGGACAGCCAGGGCATCCCCAGGGACAGCCAGGGCACCCCCAGGGACACCTAGGGGACAGCCAGGTCACCCCAGGCACACCCAGGGCACACCCTGGGACACCTAGGGGACAGCCAGGGCACCCTAAGGACAGCCAGGGCACACCCAGGGACACAGAGGGCACAGCCAGGGCACCCCCAAGGACACCTAGGGGACAGGCAGGCCACCCCCAGGGACACCGAGGGGACAGCCAGGGCACCCTAGGGACAGCCAGGGCACCCCCAGAGACACCGAGGGCACAGCCAGGGCACCCTGGGGACAGCCAGGGCACCCCCAGGGACACGTAGGGGACAGGCAGCGCACCCCCAGGGAAACCTAGGGAACAGCCAGGGTACCCCGAAGGACACCAGGGCACCCCAGGGACACCTAGGGGACAGCCAGGGCACCCTAGGGACAGATAGGGCACCCCCAGGGACACCAAGGGCACAGACAGGGCACCCTAGGGACACCAAGGGGACAGCCAGGGCACCCCCCGGGACACCAAGGGGACATCCAGAGCACCCCAGGGACAGCCAGGGTACCCCCAGGGACAGCAAGGGGACAGCAAGGGCACCCCCAGGGACACCTAAGGGACGCCCTGGGCACCCCCAGGGACACCAAGGGGACCCCCAGGGACACCTAGGGGACAGCCAGGGCACCCCAGGGACAGCCAGGGCACCACCAGGGACACCTAGGGGACATTCAGGGCACACCAGAGACAGCCAGGGCACCCCCAGGGACACCTAGGGCACAGCCAGGGCACCCTAGGGACAGCCAGGGCACCCTCAGGGACACTGAGGACACAGCCAGGGAACCCCCAGGGACACCAAGGGGACAGCCAGGGCCCTCCCAGGGACACCCAGGGCACCCCCAGGGACACCTGGAGGAAAGCCAGGGCACCCCCAGGGACACCTAGGGGACAGGCAGAGCACCCCCAGGGACACCAAGGGGACAGCCAGGGCACCCCAGGGACACCCAGGGCACCCCCAGGGACACCTAGGGGACAGGCCGGCCACCCCCAGGGACACTGACGGGACAGCCAGGGCACCCCGAGAGACCCCTAGGGGACAGCCAGGGCACTCCCAGGGACACTCTGGGCACCCACAGGGACACCTTAGGGACAGCCAGGGCACCCCAGGGACACCCAGGGCACCCCCAGGGACACCAAGGGGACAGCCAGAGCACCCCAAGGACAGCCAGGGCACCCCCAGGGACACCTAGGGGACAGCCAGGGCACCCCCTGGGCACCTCAGGGACAATCAGGGCACCCCCAGGGACACCGACGGGACAGCCAGGGCACTCCAGGGACAGCCAGGGCAGCCCCAGGGACACCTAGGGGACAGCCAGGGCACCCCCAGGGACACCTAGGGGACCTCCAGGGAACCCCAGGGACACGTACGGGACAGCCAGGGAACCCCAGGGACACCCTGTGCACCCCCAGGGACACCTAGGGCACAGCCAGGGCACCCTAGGGACAGCCAGGGCACCCCCAGGGACACCTAGGGGACAGCCAGAGCACCCCAAGGACAGCCAGGGCACCCCAGGGACACCTAGGGGACAGCCAGGGCACCCCCACGGACACCAAGGGGACAGCCAGGGCCCCCCCAGGGACACCCTGGGCACCCACAGGGACACCGAGGGGGCAGCCAGGGCACCCCAGGGACACCTAGGGCACCCCCAGGGCACCCTAGGGGACAGCCAGGGCCACCCCAGGGACACCCAGGGCACCCCCAGGGACACCTAGGGGACAGACAGGGCATCCCCAGGGACACCCAGGGCACCCCCAGGGACACCTAGGGGACAGGCAGGGCACCCCAGGGACACCCAGGGCACCCCCAGGGACACCTAGGGGACAGCCAGGGCACCCTAAGGAAAGCCCGGGCAACTCCAGGGACACAGAGGGCACAGCCAGGGCACCCCCAAGGACACCTAGGGGACAGGCAGGGCACCCCCAGAGACACTGAGGGCACAGCCTGGGCACCCTAGGGACAGCCAGGGCACCCCCAGAGACACCTAGGGGACACGCAGGGCACCCCCAGGGACACCGAGGGACAGTCAGGGCACCCTAGGGACAGCCAGGGCACCCCCAGAGACACCGAGGGCACAGCCAGGGCACCCTGGGGACACCCAGGGCACCCCCAGGGACACCTAGGGGACAGGCACGGCACCCCCAGGGAAACCTAGAAGACAGCCAGGGCACCCAAGGGACACCTAGGGGACAGCCAGGGCAGCCCAGGGACACTGACGAGACAGCCAGGGAACCCCAGGGACACCCAGGGCACCCCCAGGGACACCTAGGGGACAGCCAGGGAACCCCCAAGGACACCTAGGGGACAGCCAGGGCACCCCCAAAGACACTCTGGGCACCCACAGGGACACCTTGGGACAGCCAGGGCACCCCAGGGACACCCAGGGCACCCCCAGGGACACCTAGGGGACAGCCAGGGCACCCTAGGGACTGCCAGGGCACCCCCAGGGACACCTAGGGCACCCCCAGGGACACCTAGGGGACAGCCAGGGCACCCTAAAGACAGCCAGGGCACCCCCAGGTACACCGAGGGGAAAGCCAGGGCACCCCCAGGGACACCTAGGGGACAGGCAGGGCACCCCGAGGGACACCTAGGGGACAGGCAGGGCACCCCCAGGGACACCTAGGGGACAGCCAGGACCCCCCCAGGGACACCTAGGGGACAGGCAGGGCACCCCCAGGGACACCGAGGGGACAGCCAGGGCACACCAGGGACACCCAGGGCATCCCCAGGGACACGTAGAGGACAGCCAGAGCACCCCAAGGACAGCCAGGGCACCCCCAGGGACACCTAGGGGCCAGCCAGGGCACCCCAGGGACACCTAGGGGACAGCCAGGGCACCCCCTGGGCACCTCAGGGACAATCAGGGCACCCCCAGGGACACCGACGGGACAGCCAGGGCACCCCCAGGGACACCTAGGGCACCCCAAGGGCGCCCTAGGGACAGCCAGGGCACCCCCAGGGACACCTAGGGGACAGCCAGGGCACCCCCAGGGACACCTAGGGGACCTCCAGGGAACCCCAGGGACACGTACGGGACAGCCAGGGAACCCCAGTGACACCCTGTGCACCCCCAGGGACACCTAGGGCACAGCCAGGGCACCCTAGGGACAGCCAGGGCACCCCCAGGGACACCTAGGGGACAGCCAGGGCACCCCCAGGGACACCAAGGGGACAGCCAGGGCCCCCCCAGGGACACCCTGGGCACCCCCAGGGACACCGAGGGGACAGCCAGGACACCCCAGGGACACCTAGGGGACAGGGAAGGCAACCCCAGGGACACCGAGGGGACAGCCAGGGCACCCCCAAGGACACCTAGGGCACCCCCAGGGCACCCTAGGGACAGCCTGGGCACCCCCAGGGACACCTAGGGGACAGCCAGGGCCCCCACAAAGGACACCTAGGGGACAGCCAGGGCACCCCCAGGGACAGACAGGGCACCCCCAGGGACACCTAAGGGACAGCCAGGGCCCCCCCAGGGACACCTAGGGGACAGCCAGGGCACCCTAGTGACAGACAGGGCACCCCCAGGGACACCTTGGGGACAGCCAGGGCACCCCAGGGACACCCAGGGCACCCCCAGGGACACCTAGCGGACCTCCAGGGCACCCCCAGGGACACCCAGGGCACCCCCAGGGCCACCAACGGGACAGCCAGGGCACCCCAGGGACAGCGAGGGCACCCCCAGGGACACCTAGTGGAAAGCCAAGGCCCCCCCAGGGACACCTAGGGGACAGCCAGGGCGCCCCCAGGGACATTTAGGGGACAGCCAGGGCACTCCAGGGACACCCAGGGCACCCCCAGGGACACCTAGGGGACAGCCAGGGCACCCCCAGAGACACCTAGGGGACAGGCAGCGCACCCCCAGGGACACCTAGGGGACAGCCAGGGCCCCCCCAAAAAACATAGGGGATAGCCAGGGCACCCCAAGGACAGCCAGGGCACCCCCAGGGACACCTAGGGGACAGCCAGGGCACCCCCAGATACACCGTGGGCACCGCCAGGGCACCCTAGGGACAGCCAGGGCACCCCAAGGGACACCTAGGGGACAGCGAGGGCACCCCGAGGGACACCAGGGCACCCCCAGGGACACCAAGGGGACAGCCAGAGCACCCCAAGGACAGCCAGGGCACCCCCAGGGGCACCGAGGGCACAGCCAGGGCACCCCCAGGGACACCTAGGGGACAGCCAGGGCACCCGAGGGACAGCCAGGGCATCGCCAGGGACACCTAGGGCACAGCCAGGGCACCCTAGGGACAGCCAGGGCACCCTCAGGGACACCGAGGGCGCAGCCAGGGCACCCCCAGGGACACCAAGGGGACAGCCAGGGCCCCCCCAGGGACACCCAGGGCACCGCCAGGGACACCTAGAGGACAGCCAGGGTGCCCCCAGGGACACCTAGGGGACAGGCAGAGAACCCCCTGGGACACCTTGGGGACAGCCAGGGCACCCCAGGGACACCCAGGGCACCCCCAGGGACATCTAGAAGACAGCCAGGGCACCCTAGGGACTGCCAGGGCACCTCCAGGGACACCTAGGGCACCCCCAGGGACACCTAGGGGACAGCCAGGGCGCCCTAAAGACAGCCAGGGCACCCCCAGGGACACCGAGGGGAAAGCCAGGGCACACCCAGGGACACCTAGGGGACAGGCAGGGCACCCCCAGGGAAACCTAGGGGACAGCGAGGGCACCCTAGGGCCAGCCAGGGCACCCCCAGGGACACCTAGGGCACCCCCAGAAACACCTAGGGGACAGCCAGGGCACCCTAAAGACAGCCAGGGCACCCCCAGGGACACCCAGGGGACAGGCAGGGCACCCCCAGGGACACCTAGGGGACAGCCAGGGCACCCCCAGGGACATTTAGGGGACAGCCAGGGCACTCCAGGGACACCCAGGGCACCCCCAGGGACACCTAGGGGACAGCCAGGGCACCCCAGGGACACCCAGGGCACCCACAGGGCCGCCTAGGGGACAGCCAGGGCACCCGAGGAACAGCGAGGGCACCCCCAGGGACACCTAGGGGACAGCCAGGGCACCACCAGGGACACCTAGGGGACATTCAGGGCACACCAGAGACAGCCAGGGCACCCCCAGGGACACCTAGGGCACAGCCAGGGCACCCTAGGGACAGCCAGGGCACCCCCAGGGACACCTAGAGGACAGCCAGGGCACCCCCAGGGACACCTAGGGGACAGGCAGAGCACCCCCAGGGACACCAAGGGGACAGCCAGGGCACCCCAGGGACACCCAGGGCACCCCCAGGGACACCTAGGGGACAGGCCGGCCACCCCCAGGGACACTCTGGGCACCCACAGGGACACCTTGGGGACAGCCAGGGTGCCCCAGGGACACCTAGGGCACCCCCAGGGACACCTAGGGGACAGGCAGGGCACTCCCAGGGACACCCAGGGCACCCCCAGGGACACCTAAAGGACAGGCAGGGCACTCCCAGGGACACTCTGGGCACCCACAGGGACACCTTGGAGACAGCCAGGGCACCCCCAGGGACACCCAGGGCACCCCCAGGGACACCTAGAGGAAAGGCAGGGCACCCCAGGGACACTCTGGGCACCCACAGGGACACCTTGGGGACAGCCAGGGCACCCTAGGGACAGCCAGGGCACCCCCAGGGACACCTTGGGGACAGCCAGGGCACCCTAGGGACAGCCAGGGCACCCCCAGGGACACCTAGGGGACAGGCAGGGCACCCCAGGGACACGCAGGGCACCCCCAGAGACACCTAGGGGACAGCCAGGGCACCCTAAAGACAGCCAGGGCACCCCCAGGGACACCTAGGGGACAGCCAGGGCTCCCCCAGGGACAGCCAGGGCACCCCCAGGGACACCTAGGGGACAGCCAGGGCACCCCCAGGGACACCGAGGGCACAGCCAGGGCACCCCCAGGGACACGTAGAGGACAGACATGGCACCCCAGGGACAGCCAGGGCACCCCCAGGGACAGCTAGGGGACAGTCAGGGCACCCCCAGGTACACCAAGGGGACAGCCAGGGCGCCCCAGGGACACCCAGGGCACCCACAGGGACACCTAGGGGACAGCCAGGGCATCCCGAGGGACACCCAGGGCACCCCCAGGGACACCTAGGGGACAGCCAGGGCAACCCAGGCACTTCCAGGGCACACCCAGGGACACCTAGGGGACAGCCAGGGCACCCTAGGGACAACCAGGGCACCCCCAGGGACACCTAGGGGACAGGCAGGGCACCCTAGGGACAGCCAGGGCACCCCCAGGGACACCAAGGGCACAGCAAGGGCACCCTAGGGACAGCCAGGGCACCCCCAGGGACACCTAGGGGACAGCTAGGGCACCCCCAGGGACAGCTAGGGGACAGCCAGGGCACCCCCAGGGACACCAAGGGGACAGCCAGAGCACCCCAAGGACAGCAAGGGCACCCCCAGGGACACCTAGGGGACCGCCAGGGCACCCTAAAGACAGCCAGGGCACCCCCAGGGACACCTAGGGGACAGCCAGGGCACCCCAGGGACACCCAGGGCACCCGCAGGGCCACCTAGGGGACAGCCAGGGCACTCCAGGGACAGCGAGGGCACCCCCAGGGACACCCAGGGCACCCCCAGGGACACTTAGGGGACAGCCAGGGCACCCCGAGGGACAGCCAGGGCACCCCCAGGGACACCTAGAGGACAGCCAGGGCACCCCCAGGGACACCTAGGAGACAGGCAGGGCACCCCCAGGGACACCTAGGGAACAGTCAGGGCCCCTCCAGGGACACCCAGGGCACCCCCAGGGACACCTAGGGGACAGGCAGGGCACTCCCAGGGACACTCAGGACACCCACAGGGACACCTTGGGGACAGCCAGGGCACCCCCATGGACACCCAGGGCACCCCCAGGGACACCTAGGGCACCCCCAGAAACACCTAGGGGACAGCCAGGGCACCCCAAGGACACGCAGGGCACCCCCAGGGACACCTAGGGGACAGCCAGGGCACACTAAAGACAGCCCGGGCACCCCCAGGGACACCTAGGGGACAGGCAGGGCACCCCCAGGGACACCTAGGGGACAGCCAGGGCACCCCCAGGGACTGCTAGGGGACAGCCAGGGCACTCCCAGGGACACCAAGGGGACATTCAGGGCACACCAGCGACAGCCAGGGCGCCCCAGGGACACCCAGGGCACCCCCAGGGACACCTAGGGGACAGCCAGGGCATCTCGAGGGACACCCAGGGCACCCCCAGGGACACCTAGGGGACAGCCAGGGCACCCCCAGAGACCCCTAGGGGACAGCCAGGGCCCCCCCAGGGACACCCAGGGCACCCCCAGGGACACCTAGGGGACAGCCAGGGCATCCCCAGGGACAGCCAGGGCACCCCCAGGGACACCTAGGGGACAGCCAGGTCACCCCAGGCACACCCAGGGCACACCCTGGGACACCTAGGGGACAGCCAGGGCACCCTAAGGACAGCCAGGGCACACCCAGGGACACAGAGGGCACAGCCAGGGCACCCCCAAGGACACCTAGGGGACAGGCAGGCCACCCCCAGGGACACCGAGGGGACAGCCAGGGCACCCTAGGGACAGCCAGGGCACCCCCAGAGACACCGAGGGCACAGCCAGGGCACCCTGGGGACAGCCAGGGCACCCCCAGGGACACGTAGGGGACAGGCAGCGCACCCCCAGGGAAACCTAGGGAACAGCCAGGGTACCCCGAAGGACACCAGGGCACCCCAGGGACACCTAGGGGACAGCCAGGGCACCCTAGGGACAGATAGGGCACCCCCAGGGACACCAAGGGCACAGACAGGGCACCCTAGGGACACCAAGGGGACAGCCAGGGCACCCCCCGGGACACCAAGGGGACATCCAGAGCACCCCAGGGACAGCCAGGGTACCCCCAGGGACAGCAAGGGGACAGCAAGGGCACCCCCAGGGACACCTAAGGGACGCCCTGGGCACCCCCAGGGACACCAAGGGGACCCCCAGGGACACCTAGGGGACAGCCAGGGCACCCCAGGGACAGCCAGGGCACCCCCAGGGACACCTAGGGCACAGCCAGGGCACCCTAGGGACAGCCAGGGCACCCTCAGGGACACTGAGGACACAGCCAGGGAACCCCCAGGGACACCAAGGGGACAGCCAGGGCCCTCCCAGGGACACCCAGGGCACCCCCAGGGACACCTGGAGGAAAGCCAGGGCACCCCCAGGGACACCTAGGGGACAGGCAGAGCACCCCCAGGGACACCAAGGGGACAGCCAGGGCACCCCAGGGACACCCAGGGCACCCCCAGGGACACCTAGGGGACAGGCCGGCCACCCCCAGGGACACTGACGGGACAGCCAGGGCACCCCGAGAGACCCCTAGGGGACAGCCAGGGCACTCCCAGGGACACTCTGGGCACCCACAGGGACACCTTAGGGACAGCCAGGGCACCCCAGGGACACCCAGGGCACCCCCAGGGACACCAAGGGGACAGCCAGAGCACCCCAAGGACAGCCAGGGCACCCCCAGGGACACCTAGGGGACAGCCAGGGCACCCCCTGGGCACCTCAGGGACAATCAGGGCTCCCCCAGGGACACCGACGGGACAGCCAGGGCACCCCCGGGGACACCTAGGGCACCCCAAGGGCGCCCTAGGGACAGCCAGGGCACCCCCAGGGACACCTAGGGGACAGCCAGGGCACCCCCAGGGACACCTAGGGGACCTCCAGGGAACCCCAGGGACACGTACGGGACAGCCAGGGAACCCCAGTGACACCCTGTGCACCCCCAGGGACACCTAGGGCACAGCCAGGGCACCCTAGGGACAGCCAGGGCACCCCCAGGGACACCTAGGGGACAGCCAGGGCACCCCCAGGGACACCAAGGGGACAGCCAGGGCCCCCCCAGGGACACCCTGGGCACCCCCAGGGACACCGAGGGGACAGCCAGGACACCCCAGGGACACCTAGGGGACAGGGAAGGCAACCCCAGGGACACCGAGGGGACAGCCAGGGCACCCCCAGGGACACCTAGGGGACAGCCAGGGCACCCCCAGGGACATTTAGGGGACAGCCAGGGCCCCCACAAAGGACACCTAGGGGACAGCCAGGGCACCCCCAGGGACAGACAGGGCACCCCCAGGGACACCTAAGGGACAGCCAGGGCCCCCCCAGGGACACCTAGGGGACAGCCAGGGCACCCTAGTGACAGCCAGGGCACCCCCAGGGACACCGAGAGGACAGGTAGGGCACCCCCAGGGACACCTTGGAGACAGCCAGGGCACCCCAGGGACACCCAGGGCACCCCCAGGGACACCTAGCGGACCTCCAGGGCACCCCCAGGGACACCCAGGGCACCCCCAGGGCCACCAACGGGACAGCCAGGGCACCCCAGGGACAGCGAGGGCACCCCCAGGGACACCTAGGGGAAAGCCAGGGCCCCCCCAGGGACACCTAGGGGACAGCCAGGGCGCCCCCAGGGACATTTAGGGGACAGCCAGGGCACTCCAGGGACACCCAGGGCACCCCCAGGGACACCTAGGGGACAGCCAGGGCACCCCCAGAGACACCTAGGGGACAGGCAGCGCACCCCCAGGGACACCTAGGGGACAGCCAGGGCCCCCCCAAAAAACATAGGGGATAGCCAGGGCACCCCAAGGACAGCCAGGGCACCCCCAGGGACACCTAGGGGACAGCCAGGGCACCCCGAGGGACACCAGGGCACCCCCAGGGACACCAAGGGGACAGCCAGAGCACCCCAAGGACAGCTAGGGCACCCCCAGGGGCACCGAGGGCACAGCCAGGGCACCCCCAGGGACACCTAGGGGACAGCCAGGGCACCCGAGGGACAGCCAGGGCATCGCCAGGGACACCTAGGGCACAGCCAGGGCACCCTAGGGACAGCCAGGGCACCCTCAGGGACACCGAGGGCGCAGCCAGGGCACCCCCAGGGACACCAAGGGGACAGCCAGGGCCCCCCCAGGGACACCCAGGGCACCGCCAGGGACACCTAGAGGACAGCCAGGGTGCCCCCAGGGACACCTAGGGGACAGGCAGAGAACCCCCTGGGACACCTTGGGGACAGCCAGGGCACCCCAGGGACACCCAGGGCACCCCCAGGGACATCTAGAAGACAGCCAGGGCACCCTAGGGACTGCCAGGGCACCTCCAGGGACACCTAGGGCACCCCCAGGGACACCTAGGGGACAGCCAGGGCGCCCTAAAGACAGCCAGGGCACCCCCAGGGACACCGAGGGGAAAGCCAGGGCACACCCAGGGACACCTAGGGGACAGGCAGGGCACCCCCAGGGACACCTAGGGGACAGCGAGGGCACCCTAGGGCCAGCCAGGGCACCCCCAGGGACACCTAGGGCACCCCCAGAAACACCTAGGGGACAGCCAGGGCACCCTAAAGACAGCCAGGGCACCCCCAGGGACACCCAGGGGACAGGCAGGGCACCCCCAGGGACACCTAGGGGACAGCCAGGGCACCCCCAGGGACATTTAGGGGACAGCCAGGGCACTCCAGGGACACCCAGGGCACCCCCAGGGACACCTAGGGGACAGCCAGGGCACCCCAGGGACACCCAGGGCACCCACAGGGCCGCCTAGGGGACAGCCAGGGCACCCGAGGAACAGCGAGGGCACCCCCAGGGACACCTAGGGGACAGCCAGGGCACCACCAGGGACACCTAGGGGACATTCAGGGCACACCAGAGACAGCCAGGGCACCCCCAGGGACACCTAGGGCACAGCCAGGGCACCCTAGGGACAGCCAGGGCACCCTCAGGGACACCGAGGGCACAGCCAGGGCACCCCCAGGGACACCAAGGGGACAGCCAGGGCCCTCCCAGGGACACCCAGGGCACCCCCAGGGACACCTAGAGGACAGCCAGGGCACCCCCAGGGACACCTAGGGGACAGGCAGAGCACCCCCAGGGACACCAAGGGGACAGCCAGGGCACCCCAGGGACACCCAGGGCACCCCCAGGGACACCTAGGGGACAGGCCGGCCACCCCCAGGGACACTCTGGGCACCCACAGGGACACCTTGGGGACAGCCAGGGCGCCCCAGGGACACCTAGGGCACCCCCAGGGACACCTAGGGGACAGGCAGGGCACTCCCAGGGACACCCAGGGCACCCCCAGGGACACCTAAAGGACAGGCAGGGCACTCCCAGGGACACTCTGGGCACCCACAGGGACACCTTGGAGACAGCCAGGGCACCCCCAGGGACACCCAGGGCACCCCCAGGGACACCTAGAGGAAAGGCAGGGCACCCCAGGGACACTCTGGGCACCCACAGGGACACCTTGGGGACAGCCAGGGCACCCTAGGGACAGCCAGGGCACCCCCAGGGACACCTAGGGGACAGGCAGGGCACCCCAGGGACACGCAGGGCACCCCCAGAGACACCTAGGGGACAGCCAGGGCACCCTAAAGACAGCCAGGGCACCCCCAGGGACACCTAGGGGACAGGCAGGGCACCCTAGGGACAGCCAGGGCACCCCAGGGACAGCGAGGGCACCCCCAGGGACACCTAGGGGACATCCAGGGCCCCCACAGGGACACCCAGGGCACCCCCAGGGACACCTAGGGGAAGGCAGGACACCCCCAGGGACACCTAGGGGACAGCCAGGGCTCCCCCAGGGACAGCCAGGGCACCCCCAGGGACACCTAGGGGACAGCCAGGGCACCCCCAGGGATACCGAGGGCACAGCCAGGGCACCCCCAGGGACACGTAGAGGACAGACATGGCACCCCAGGGACAGCCAGGGCACCCCCAGGGACAGCTAGGGGACAGTCAGGGCACCCCCAGGTACACCAAGGGGACAGCCAGGGCGCCCCAGGGACACCCAGGGCACCCACAGGGACACCTAGGGGACAGCCAGGGCATCCCGAGGGACACCCAGGGCACCCCCAGGGACACCTAGGGGACAGCCAGGGCAACCCAGGCACTTCCAGGGCACACCCAGGGACACCTAGGGGACAGCCAGGGCACCCTAGGGACAACCAGGGCACCCCCAGGGACACCTAGGGGACAGACAGGGCACCCTAGGGACAGCCAGGGCACCCCCAGGGACACCAAGGGCACAGCAAGGGCACCCTAGGGACAGCCAGGGCACCCCCAGGGACACCTAGGGGACAGCTAGGGCACCCCCAAGGAACTGCTAGGGGACAGCCAGGGCACCCCCAGGGACACCAAGGGGACAGCCAGAGCACCCCAAGGACAGCAAGGGCACCCCCAGGGACACCTAGGGGACAGCCAGGGCACCCCAGGGACACCCAGGGCACCCGCAGGGCCACCTAGGGGACAGCCAGGGCACTCCAGGGACAGCGAGGGCACCCCCAGGGACACCCAGGGCACCCCCAGGGACACTTAGGGGACAGCCAGGGCACCCCGAGGGACAGCCAGGGCACCCCCAGGGACACCTAGAGGACAGCCAGGGCACCCCCAGGGACACCTAGGAGACAGGCAGGGCACCCCCAGGGACACCTAGGGGACAGTCAGGGCCCCCCCAGGGACACCCAGGGCACCCCCAGGGACACCTAGGGGACAGGCAGGGCACTCCCAGGGACACTCAGGACACCCACAGGGACACCTTGGGGACAGCAAGGGCACCCCCATGGACACCCAGGGCACCCCCAGGGACACCTAGGGCACCCCCAGAAACACCTAGGGGACAGCCAGGGCACCCCAAGGACACGCAGGGCACCCCCAGGGACACCTAGGGGACAGCCAGGGCACACTAAAGACAGCCCGGGCACCCCCAGGGACACCTAGGGGACAGGCAGGGCACCCCCAGGGACACCTAGGGGACAGCCAGGGCACCCCCAGGGACTGCTAGGGGACAGCCAGGGCACTCCCAGGGACACCAAGGGGACATTCAGGGCACACCAGCGACAGCCAGGGCGCCCCAGGGACACCCAGGGCACCCCCAAGGACACCTAGGGGACAGCCAGGGCATCTCGAGGGACACCCAGGGCACCCCCAGGGACACCTAGGGGACAGCCAGGGCACCCCCAGAGACCCCTAGGGGACAGCCAGGGCCCCCCCAGGGACACCCAGGGCACCCCCAGGGACACCTAGGGGACAGCCAGGGCATCCCCAGGGACAGCCAGGGCACCCCCAGGGACACCTAGGGGACAGCCAGGTCACCCCAGGCACACCCAGGGCACACCCTGGGACACCTAGGGGACAGCCAGGGCACCCTAAGGACAGCCAGGGCACACCCAGGGACACAGAGGGCACAGCCAGGGCACCCCCAAGGACACCTAGGGGACAGGCAGGCCACCCCCAGGGACACCGAGGGGACAGCCAGGGCACCCTAGGGACAGCCAGGGCACCCCCAGAGACACCGAGGGCACAGCCAGGGCACCCTGGGGACAGCCAGGGCACCCCCAGGGACACGTAGGGGACAGGCAGCGCACCCCCAGGGAAACCTAGGGGACAGCCAGGGTACCCCGAAGGACACCAGGGCACCCCAGGGACACCTAGGGGACAGCCAGGGCACCCTAGGGACAGATAGGGCACCCCCAGGGACACCAAGGGCACAGACAGGGCACCCTAGGGACACCAAGGGGACAGCCAGGGCACCCCCCGGGACACCAAGGGGACATCCAGAGCACCCCAGGGACAGCCAGGGTACCCCCAGGGACAGCAAGGGGACAGCAAGGGCACCCCCAGGGACACCTAAGGGACGCCCTGGGCACCCCCAGGGACACCAAGGGGACCCCCAGGGACACCTAGGGGACAGCCAGGGCACCCCAGGGACAGCCAGGGCACCACCAGGGACACCTAGGGGACATTCAGGGCACACCAGAGACAGCCAGGGCACCCCCAGGGACACCTAGGGCACAGCCAGGGCACCCTAGGGACAGCCAGGGCACCCTCAGGGACACCGAGGACACAGCCAGGGAACCCCCAGGGACACCAAGGGGACAGCCAGGGCCCTCCCAGGGACACCCAGGGCACCCCCAGGGACACCTGGAGGAAAGCCAGGGCACCCCCAGGGACACCTAGGGGACAGGCAGAGCACCCCCAGGGACACCAAGGGGACAGCCAGGGCACCCCAGGGACACCCAGGGCACCCCCAGGGACACCTAGGGGACAGGCCGGCCACCCCCAGGGACACTGACGGGAAAGCCAGGGCACCCCGAGAGACCCCTAGGGGACAGCCAGGGCACTCCCAGGGACACTCTGGGCACCCACAGGGACACCTTAGGGACAGCCAGGGCACCCCAGGGACACCCAGGGCACCCCCAGGGACACCAAGGGGACAGCCAGAGCACCCCAAGGACAGCCAGGGCACCCCCAGGGACACCTAGGGGACAGCCAGGGCACCCCCTGGGCACCTCAGGGACAATCAGGGCACCCCCAGGGACACCGACGGGACAGCCAGGGCACTCCAGGGACAGCCAGGGCAGCCTCAGGGACACCTAGGGGACAGCCAGGGCACCCCCAGGGACACCTAGGGGACCTCCAGGGAACCCCAGGGACACGTACGGGACAGCCAGGGAACCCCAGGGACAGCCTGTGCACCCCCAGGGACACCTAGGGCACAGCCAGGGCACCCTAGGGACAGCCAGGGCACCCCCAGGGACACCTAGGGGACAGCCAGAGCACCCCAAGGACAGCCAGGGCACCCCAGGGACACCTAGGGGACAGCCAGGGCACCCCCACGGACACCAAGGGGATAGCCAGGGCCCCCCCAGGGACACCCTGGGCACCCCCAGGGACACCGAGGGGGCAGCCAGGGCACCCCAGGGACACCTAGGGCACCCCCAGGGCACCCTAGGGGACAGCCAGGGCCCCCCCAGGGACACCCAGGGCACCCCCAGGGACACCTAGGGGACAGACAGGGCATCCCCAGGGACACCCAGGGCACCCCCAGGGACACCTAGGGGACAGGCAGGGCACCCCAGGCACACCCAGGGCACCCCCAGGGACACCTAGGGGACAGCCAGGGCACCCTAAGGAAAGCCAGGGCAACTCCAGGGACACAGAGGGCACAGCCAGGGCACCCCCAAGGACACCTAGGGGACAGGCAGGGCACCCCCAGAGACACTGAGGGCACAGCCTGGGCACCCTAGGGACAGCCAGGGCACCCCCAGAGACACCTAGGGGACACGCAGGGCACCCCCAGGGACACCGAGGGGACAGTCAGGGCACCCTAGGGACAGCCAGGGCACCCCCAGAGACACCGAGGGCACAGCCAGGGCACCCTGGGGACAGCCAGGGCACCCCCAGGAACACCTAGGGGACAGGCAGGGCACCCCCAGGGAAACCTAGGGGACAGCCAGGGCACCCCGAGGGACACCAGGGCACCCCAGGGACACCTAGGGGACATCCAGAGCACCCCAGGGACAGCCAGGGTACCCCCAGGGACAGCTAGGGGACAGCAAGTGCAGCCCCAGGGACACCTAAGGGACACCCTGGGCACCCCCAGGGACACCAAGGGGACCCCCAGGGACACCTAGGGGACAGCCAGGGCACCCCAGGGACAGCGAGGGCACCCCCAGGGACACCTAGGGGACAGCCAGGGAACCCGAGGGACAGCCAGGGCACCCCCAGGGACACCTAGGGGACAGCCGGGGAACCCGAGGGACAGGCAGGGCACCCCCAGGGACACCTAGGGGAGAGGCAGGGCACCCCCAGGGACACCTAGGGGACAGGCAGGGCACTCCCAGGGACACTCTGGGCACCCACAGGGACACCTTGGGGACAGCCAGGGCACCCCCGGGACACCTAGGGGACAGCCAGGGCACCCTAGGGACACGCAGGGCATCCCCAGAGACACCTAGGGGACAGCCAGGGCACCCTAAAGACAGCCAGGGAACCCCCAGGGACACCTAGGGGACAGCCAGGGCACCCCAGGGACAGCGAGGGCACCCCCAGGGACACCTAGGGGAAAGCTAGGGCCCCCCCAGGGACACCTAGGGGACAGCCAGGGCCCCCACAGGGACACCCAGGGCACCCCCAGGGACACGTAGGGGAAGGCAGGACACCCCCAGGGAGAGACAGGGCACCGCAAGGGACACCTAAGGGACAGCCAGGGGCCCCCCAGGGACACCTAGGGGACAGCCAGGGACACCTAGGGGACAGCCAGGGCACCCCCAGGGACACCGAGAGGACAGGCAGGGCACCCCCAGGGACACCTTGGGGACAGCCAGGGCACCCCAGGGACACCCAGGGAACCCCAAGGGACACCTAGGGGACCTCCAGGGCACCCCCAGGGACACCCAGGGCACCCCCAGGGCCACCAACGGGACAGCCAGGGCACCCCAGGGACAGCGAGGGCACCCCCACGGACACCTAGGGGAAAGCCAGGGCCCCCCCAGGGACACCTAGGGGACAGCCAGGGCGCCCCCAGGGACATTTAGGGGACAGCCAGGGCACTCCAGGGACACCCAGGGCACCCCCAGGGACACCTAGGGGACAGGCAGGGAACCCCCAGGGACACCTAGAGGACAGGCATGGCACCCCCAGGGACACCTAGGGGACAGGCAGCGCACCCCCAGGGACACCTAGGGGACAGCCAGGGCCCCCCCAAGGACACCGAGGGGATAGCCAGGGCACCCCAAGGGACACCTAGGGGACAGCGAGGGCACCCCGAGGGACACCAGGGCACCCCCAGGGACACCAAAGGCACAGCCAGGGCACCCTAGGGACAGCCAGGGCACCCTCCGGGACACCGAGGGCACAGCCAGGGCACCCCCAGGGACACCTAGGGGACAGGCAGGGCACCCCCAGAGCCCCCTAGGGGACAGCCAGGGCCCCCCCAGGGACACCCAGGGCACCCCCAGGGACACCTAGGGGACAGACAGTGCATCCCCAGGGACACCCAGGGCACCCCCAGGGACACCTAGGGGACAGGCAGGGCACCCCAGGAGCACCCAGGGCACCCCCAGGGACACCTAGGGGACAGCCAGGGCACCCTAAGGACAGCCAGGGCAACCCCAGGGACACAGAGGGCACAGCCAGGGCACCCCCAAGGACACCTAGGGGACAGGCAGGGCACCCCCAGAGACACTGAGGGCACAGTCTGGGCACCCTAGGGACAGCCAGGGCACCCCCAGAGACACCTAGGGGACACGCAGGGCACCCCCAGGGACACCGAGGGAACAGTCAGGGCACCCTAGGGACAGCCAGGGCGCCCCCAGAGACACCGAGGGTACAGCCAGGGCACCCTGGGGACAGCCAGGGCACCCCCAGGAACACCTAGGGGACAGGCAGGGAACCCCCAGGGAAACCTAGGGGAAAGCCAGGGCACCCCAGGAACACCCAGTGCACCCCCAGGGATACCTCGGGGACAGCCAGGGCATCTCGAGGGACACCCAAGGCACCCCCAGGGACACCTAGGGGACAGCAAGGGCACCCCCAGATACACCGTGGGCACCGCCAGGGCACCCTAGGGACAGCCAGGGCACCCCAAGGGACACCTAGGGGACAGCGAGGGCACCCCGAGGGACACCAGGGCACCCCCAGGGACACCAAAGGCACAGCCAGGGCACCCTAGGGACAGCCAGGGCACCCTCCGGGACACCGAGGGCACAGCCAGGGCACCCCCAGGGACACCTAGGGGACAGGCAGGGCACCCCCAGAGCCCCCTAGGGGACAGCCAGGGCCCCCCCAGGGACACCCAGGGCACCCCCAGGGACACCTAGGGGACAGACAGGGCATTCCCAGGGACACCCAGGGCACCCCCAGGGACACCTAGGGGACAGGCAGGGCACCCCAGAAACACCCAGGGCACCCCCAGGGACACCTAAGGGACAGCCAGGGCACCCTAAGGACAGCCAGGGCAACCCCAGGGACACAGAGGGCACAGCCAGGGCACCCCCAAGGACACCTAGGTGACAGGCAGGCCACCCCCACGGACACCGAAGGGACAGCGAGGGCACCCTAGGGACAGCCAGGGCACCCCCAGAGACACCTAGGGGACACGCAGGGCACCACCAGGGATACCGAGGGAACAGTCAGGGCACCCTAGGGACAGCCAGGGCACCCCCAGGAACACCTAGGGGACAGGCAGGGCACCCCCAGGGAAACCTAGGGGACAGCCAGGGAACCCCAGGGACACCCTGGGCACCCCCAGGGAAACCTAATGCACCCCCAGGGACACCTAGGGGACAGCCAGGGAACCCCAGGGACACCCTGTGCACCCCCAGGAACACCCAGGGCACCCCCAGGGACACCTAGGGGACAGCCAGGGCCCCCCCAGGGACACCTAGGGGACAGCCAGGGCCCCCCGAGGGACACCCAGGGCACCCCCAGGGACACCTACGGGACAGCCAGGGAACCCCAGGGACACCCTGTGCACCCCCAGGGACACCCAGGGCACACCCAGGAACACCTAGGGGACAGCCAGGGCATCCCCAGGGACACCCTGGGCACCCCCAGGGACACCTAGGGGACAGCCAGGGCACCCCAGGCACACCCAGGGCACCCCCAGGGACACCTAGGGGACAGGCAGGGCACCCCCAGGGACACTTGGGGACAGGCAGAGGACCCCCAGGGCACCCCAGGGACACCCAGGGCACCCCCAGGGACACCTAGGGGACAGGCAGGGCACTCCCAGAGACACTGAGGGCACAGCCAGGGCACCCTAGGGACAGCCAGGTCACCCCCAAGGACACCTAGGGGACACGCAGAGCACCCCCAGGGACACCTAGGGAACAGCCAGGGCACCCTGGGGACAGCCAGGGCACCCCCAGGGACACCTAGGGGACAGGCAGGTCACCCCCAGGGACACCCTGGGCACCCCCAGGGACACCGAGGGGACAGGCATGGAACCCCCAGGGACACGTAGGGGACAGCCAGGGCCCCCCCAAGGACACCTAGGTGACAGGCAGGGCACCTCCAGGGACACCGAGGGGACAGCCAGGTTACCCCCAGGGACAGCTAAGGGACACCCTGGGCACCCCCAGGGACACCGAGGGGACAGCCAGGGCACCCCAGGGACACCGAGGGCACAGAAAGGGCACCCCAGGGACCCACAGGGCACCCCCAGGGACACCAAGAGGACAGCCAGGGCACCCCAGGGACACCCAAGGCACCCCCAGGGACACCTAGGGGACAGCCAGGGCACACTAGGGACAGCCAGGGCACCCCCAGGGACACCTAGGGCACCCCCAGGGACACCTAGGGGACAGGCAGGGCACCCCAGGGACACGCAGGGCACCCCCAGGGACACCTAGGGGACATCCAGGGCACCCTAAAGACAGCCAGGGCACCCCAGGGACACCTAGGGGACAGCCAGGGCACCCCCAGGGACACCTAGGGGACAGACAGGGCATTCCCAGGGACACCCAGGGCACCCCCAGGGACACCTAGGGGACAGGCAGGGCACCCCAGAAACACCCAGGGCACCCCCAGGGACACCTAAGGGACAGCCAGGGCACCCTAAGGACAGCCAGGGCAACCCCAGGGACACAGAGGGCACAGCCAGGGCACCCCCAAGGACACCTAGGTGACAGGCAGGCCACCCCCACGGACACCGAAGGGACAGCGAGGGCACCCTAGGGACAGCCAGGGCACCCCCAGAGACACCTAGGGGACACGCAGGGCACCACCAGGGACACCGAGGGAACAGTCAGGGCACCCTAGGGACAGCCAGGGCACCCCCAGGAACACCTAGGGGACAGGCAGGGCACCCCCAGGGAAACCTAGGGGACAGCCAGGGAACCCCAGGGACACCCTGGGCACCCCCAGGGAAACCTAATGCACCCCCAGGGACACCTAGGGGACAGCCAGGGAACCCCAGGGACACCCTGTGCACCCCCAGGAACACCCAGGGCACCCCCAGGGACACCTAGGGGACAGCCAGGGCCCCCCCAGGGACACCTAGGGGACAGCCAGGGCCCCCCGAGGGACACCCAGGGCACCCCCAGGGACACCTACGGGACAGCCAGGGAACCCCAGGGACACCCTGTGCACCCCCAGGGACACCCAGGGCACACCCAGGAACACCTAGGGGACAGCCAGGGCATCCCCAGGGACACCCTGGGCACCCCCAGGGACACCTAGGGGACAGCCAGGGCACCCCAGGCACACCCAGGGCACCCCCAGGGACACCTAGGGGACAGGCAGGGCACCCCCAGGGACACTTGGGGACAGGCAGAGGACCCCCAGGGCACCCCAGGGACACCCAGGGCACCCCCAGGGACACCTAGGGGACAGGCAGGGCACTCCCAGAGACACTGAGGGCACAGCCAGGGCACCCTAGGGAAACCCAGGTCACCCCCAAGGACACCTAGGGGACACGCAGAGCACCCCCAGGGACACCTAGGGAACAGCCAGGGCACCCTGGGGACAGCCAGGGCACCCCCAGGGACACCTAGGGGACAGGCAGGTCACCCCCAGGGACACCCTGGGCACCCCCAGGGACACCGAGGGGACAGGCATGGAACCCCCAGGGACACGTAGGGGACAGCCAGGGCCCCCCCAAGGACACCTAGGTGACAGGCAGGGCACCTCCAGGGACACCGAGGGGACAGCCAGGTTACCCCCAGGGACAGCTAAGGGACACCCTGGGCACCCCCAGGGACACCGAGGGGACAGCCAGGGCACCCCAGGGACACCGAGGGCACAGAAAGGGCACCCCAGGGACCCACAGGGCACCCCCAGGGACACCAAGAGGACAGCCAGGGCACCCCAGGGACACCCAAGGCACCCCCAGGGACACCTAGGGGACAGCCAGGGCACACTAGGGACAGCCAGGGCACCCCCAGGGACACCTAGGGCACCCCCAGGGACACCTAGGGGACAGGCAGGGCACCCCAGGGACACGCAGGGCACCCCCAGGGACACCTAGGGGACATCCAGGGCACCCTAAAGACAGCCAGGGCACCCCAGGGACACCTAGGGGACAGCCAGGGCACCCCCAGGGACACCTAGGGGACAGCCAGGGTACCCCCAGGGACATTTAGGGGACAGCACGGGCACTCCAGGGACACCCAGGGCAGCCCCAGGGACACCTAGGGGACAGGCAGGGCACCCCCAGGGACACCGAGGGGAAAGCCAGGGCACCCCCAGTGACCCCTAGGGGACAGCCAGGGCACCCCCAGGGCCACCTAGGAGACAGCCATGGCACCCCCAGGGACAGCCAGGGCCCCCCCAGGGACATCCAGGGCATTCCCAGGGACACCTAGGGGACAGCCAGGGCACCCCAGGGACACCCAGGGCAGCCCCAGGGACACCTAGGGTACCTTCAGGGCCCCCCTAGGGACACGTACGGGACGGCCAGGGGACCCCAGTGACACCCTGTGCACCCCCAGGGACACTTAGGGGACAGCCAGGGCAGCCCAAGGACACCCAGGGCACCCCCAGGGACACCTAGGGGACAGCCAGGGCACCCCCAGGGACACCAAGGGGACCCCCAGAGACACCTAGGGGACAGCCAGGGCACCCCCAGGGACACCTAGGGGACAGCCAGGGCACCCCAGGGACAGCCAGGGCACCCCCAGGGACACCCAGGGCACCCCCAGGGACACCTAGGGGACAGCCATGGCCCCCCCAGGGACACCGAGGGGACAGCCAGGGCACTCCAGGGACAGCCAGGGCACCCCCAGAGACACCTAGGGGACAGCCAGGGCACCCGTAGGGACGCCAGGGCACCTCCAGGGCACCCGAGGGACCCACAGGGCAACCCCAGGGACACCAAGGGGACAGCCAAGGCACCCCAGGGACACCCAGGGCACCCCCAGGGACACCTAGGGGACAGGCAGGGCACTCCCAGGGACACTCTGGGCACCCACAGGGACACCTGGGAGACACCCAGGGCACCCCCAGGGACACCTAGGGGACAGCCAGGGCACCCCCAGGGA
Source organism: Chamaea fasciata (assembly GCF_029207755.1). Classification (NCBI taxonomy): domain Eukaryota; kingdom Metazoa; phylum Chordata; class Aves; order Passeriformes; family Sylviidae; genus Chamaea; species Chamaea fasciata. The sequence goes on along the minus strand of NW_027094307.1, from coordinate 48,713 downwards.
CACCAAGGGGACCCCCAGAGACACCGAGGGGACAGCCAGGGCACCCCCAGGGACACCTAGGGGACAGCCAGGGCACCCCAGGGACAGCCAGGGCACCCCCAGGGACACCTAGGGGACAGCCAGGGCACCCCAGGGACAGCCAGGGCACCCCCAGGGACACCTAGGGGACAGCCAGGGCCCCCCCAGGGACACCTGGGGACAGCCAGGGCACCCCAGGGACACCCAGGGCACCCCCAGGGACACCTAGGGGACAGCCAGGGCATCCCGAGGTACAGGGAGGGCACCCACAGGGACACCTAGGAGACAGCCAGGGCACGCCAGGGACACCCAGGGCAGCCCAGGGACACCTAGAGGACAGCCAGGGCACCCCAGGGACACCTAGGGCACAGCCAGGGCACCCCAGGGCAGCCCAGGGACACCCAGGGTACCCCAGGGACACCTAGGGGACAGCCAGGGCCCCCCCAGGGACACCGAAGGGACAGCCAGGGCACTCCAGGGACAGCCAGGGCACCCCCAGGGACATCTAGGGGACAGCCAGGGCACCCCCAGGGACACCAGGGCACCTCCAGGGCACCCCAGGGACCCACAGGGCACCCCCAGGGACACCAAGGGGACAGCCAGGGCACCCCAGGGACACCCAGGGCACCCCCAGGGACACCTAGGGGACAGGCAGGGCACTCCCAGGGACACTCTGGGAACCCACAGGGACACCTTGGGGACAGGCAGGGCACTCCCAGGGACACTCTGGGCACCCACAGGGACACCTTGGGGACAGCCAGGGCACCCCAGGGACACCCAGGGCACCGCCAGGGACACCTAGGGGACAGCCAGGGCACCCTAGGGACAGCCAGGGCACCCCCAGGGACACCTAGGGCACCCCCAGTGACACCTAGGGGACAGGCAGTGCACCCCAGGGACACGCAGGGCACCCCCAGGGACACCTAGGGGACAGCCAGGGCACCCCCAGGGACACCTAGGGGACAGCCAGGGTACCCCCAGGGACATTTAGGGGACAGCACGGGCACTCCAGGGACACCCAGGGCATCCCCAGGGACACCTAGGGGACTGCCAGGGCACCCCAGGGACAGCGAGGGCACCCCCAGGGCCGCCTAGGGGACAGCCAGGGCACTCCAGGGACAGCGAGGACACCCCCAGGGACACCTAGGGGACAGACAGGGCACCCCCAGTGACACCTAGGGGACAGGCAGGGCACCCCCAGGGACAACGAGGGGAAAGCCAGGGCACCCCCAGTGACACCTAGGGGACAGCCAGGGCTCCCCCAGGGACAGCCAGGGCACCCCCAGGGACACCTAGGGGACAGCCAGGGCACCCCCAGGGACACCTAGGGGACAGCCAGGGCTCCCCCAGGGACAGCCAGGGCACCCCCAGGGACACCTAGGGGACAGCCAGGGCACCCCCAAGGACACCTAGGGGAAAGCCAGGGCACCCCAGGGACACCCAGGGCAGCCCCAGGGACACCTAAGGTACCTTCAGGGCCCCCCTAGGGACACGTACGGGACGGCCAGGGGACCCCAGTGACACCCTGTGCACCCCCAGGGACACCTAGGGCACCCCCAGGGACACCTAGGGGACAGCCAGGGCAGCCCAGGGACACCCAGGGCACCCCCAGGGACACCTAGGGGACAGCCAGGGCACCCCCAGGGACACCAAGGGCACCCCCAGAGACACCTAGGGGACAGCCAGGGCACCCCCAGGGACACCTAGGGGACAGCCAGGGCACCCCAGGGACAGCCAGGGAACCCCCAGGGACACCAAGGGGACAGCCAGGGCACCCCAGGGACAGCCAGGGCACGCCCAGGGACACCTAGGGGACAACAAGGGCCCCCCCAGGGACACCTAGGGGACAGCCAGGGCACCCCAGGGACAACAAGGGCACCCCCAGGGACACCTAGGGGACAGCCAGGGCCCCCTCAGGGACACCTAGGGGACAGGCAGGGCACCCCAGGGACACCGAGGGCATAGAAAGGGCACCCCAGGGACCCACAGGGCACCCCCAGGGACACCAAGGGGACAGCCAGGGCACCCCAGGGACACCCAAGGCACCCCCAGGGACACCTAGGGGACAGGCAGGGCACTCCCAGGGACACTCTGGGCACCCTCAGGGACACCTAGGAGACAGCCAGGGCACCCCAGGGCAGCCCAGGGACACCTAGAGGACAGCCAGGGCACCCCAGGGACACCTAGGGCACAGCCAGGGCACCCCCAGGGACACCCAGGGCAGCCCCAGGGACACCTAAGGTACCTTCAGGGCCCCCCTAGGGACACGTACGGGACGGCCAGGGGACCCCAGTGACACCCTGTGCACCCCCAGGGACACCTAGGGCACCCCCAGGGACACCTAGGGGACAGCCAGGGCAGCCCAGGGACACCCAGGGCACCCCCAGGGACACCTAGGGGACAGCCAGGGCACCCCCAGGGACACCAAGGGCACCCCCAGAGACACCTAGGGGACAGCCAGGGCACCCCCAGGGACACCTAGGGGACAGCCAGGGCACCCCAGGGACAGCCAGGGAACCCCCAGGGACACCAAGGGGACAGCCAGGGCACCCCAGGGACAGCCAGGGCACGCCCAGGGACACCTAGGGGACAACCAGGGCCCCCCCAGGGACACCAAGGGGACAGCCAGGGCACCCCAGGACACCCAGGGCACCCCCAGGGACACCTAGGGGACAGCCAGGGCCCCCCCAGGGACACCGAGGGGACAGCCAGGGCACTCCAGGGACAGCCAGGGCACCCCCAGGGACACCTAGGGGACAGCCAGGGCACCCCCAGGGCCACCTAGGGAACCCCCAGGGACACCTAGGGGACAGCCAGGGCACCCCCAGGGACACCTAGGGGACAGCCAGGGCACCCCCAGGGACACCTAGGGGACAGCCAGGGCACCCCAGGGACACCAAGGGGACCCCCAGGGACACCTAGGGGACAGCCAGGGCACCCCCAGGGACACCTAGGGGACAGCCAAGGCACCCCAGGGACAACCAGGGCACCCCCAGGGACACCTAGGCGACCTCCAGGGACATCTAGGGGACAGCCAGGGCACCCCAGGGACAGCCAGGGCACCCCCAGGGACACCTAGGGGACAGCCAGGGCACTCCCAGGGAAACCTAGGGGTAAGCCAGGGCACCCCGAGGGACACCTAGGGGACAGGCAGGGCACCCCCAGGGAAACCTAGGGGACAGCCAGGGCACCCCGAGGGACACCAGGGCACCCCCAGGGACACCTAGGGGACTGCCAGGGCATCCTAGGGACAGCCAGGGCACCCCCAGGGACACCAAGGGCACAGCCAGGGCACCCTAGGGACAACCAGGGCCCCCCCTAGGGACACCTAGGGGACAGCCAGGGAACCCCAGGGACACCCTGTGCACCCCCAGGGACACCTAGGGGACAGCCAGGGCACCCCCAGGGACACCTAGGGGACAGCCAGGGCCCCCCCAGGGACACCTAGGGGACAGCCAGGGCCCCCCAAGGGACACCCAGGGCACCCCCAGGGACACCTAGGGGACAGCCAGGGCATCCCGAGGGACACATAGGGGACAGCCAGGGAACCCCAGGGACACCCAGTGCACGCCCAGGGACACCCAGGGCACAGCCAGGGCACCCCCAGGGACACCGAGAGGACAGGCAGGGCGCCCCCAGGGACACCTTGGGGACAGCCAGGGCACCCCAGGGACAGCGAGGGCACCGCCAGGGACACCTAGAGGAAAGCCAGGGCCCCCCCAGGGACTCCCAGGGCACCCCCAGGGACACCTTGGGGACAGCCAGGGCATCCCCAGGGACACCCTGGGCACCCCCAGGGACACCTAGGGGACAGCCAGGGCACCCCAGGCACACCCAGGGCACGCCCAGGGACACCTAGGGGACAGCCAGGGCACCCCCAGGGACACCGAGGGCACCCCCAGGGACACCTAGGGGACAGCCAGGGCACCCCCAGGGACACCAAGGGGACAGGCAGGGCACCCCAGGGACACCGAGGGCACAGAAAGGGCACCCCAGGGACCCACAGGGCACCCCCAGGGACACCAAGGGGACAGCCAGGGCACCCCAGGGACACCCAAGGCATCCCCAGGGACACCTAAGGGACAGGCAGGGCACTCCCAGGGACACTCTGGGCACCCACAGGGACACCTTGGGGACAGCCAGGGCACCCCAGGGACACCCAGGGCACCCCCAGGGACACCTAGGGGACAGCCAGGGCACACTAGGGACAGCCAGGGCACCCCCAGGGACACCTAGGGCACCCCCAGGGACACCTAGGGGACAGGCAGGGCACCCCAGGGACACGCAGGGCACCCCCAGGGACACCTAGGGGACATCCAGGGTACCCCCAGGGACATTTAGGGGACAGCACGGCACTCCAGGGACACCCAGGGCATCCCCAGGGACACCTAGGGGACAGCCCGGGCACCCCAGGGACAGCCAGGGTCCCCCCAGGGACACCTAGGGGAAAGCCAGGGCACCCCAGGGACAGCCAGGGCACCCCCAGGGACACCTAGGGGACAGCCAGGGCCCCCCAGGGACACCTAGGGGACAGCCAGGGCCCCCCAAGGGACACCCAGGGCACCCCCAGGGACACCTAGGGGACAGCCAGGGCATCCCGAGGGACACATAGGGGACAGCCAGGGAACCCCAGGGACACCCAGTGCACGCCCAGGGACACCCAGGGCACAGCCAGGGCACCCCCAGGGACACCGAGAGGACAGGCAGGGCGCCCCCAGGGACACCTTGGGGACAGCCAGGGCACCCCAGGGACAGCGAGGGCACCCCCAGGGACACCTAGAGGAAAGCCAGGGCCCCCCCAGGGACTCCCAGGGCACCCCCAGGGACACCTTGGGGACAGCCAGGGCATCCCCAGGGACACCCTGGGCACCCCCAGGGACACCTAGGGGACAGCCAGGGCACCCCAGGCACACCCAGGGCACGCCCAGGGACACCTAGGGGACAGCCAGGGCACCCCCAGGGACACCGAGGGCACCCCCAGGGACACCTAGGGGACAGCCAGGGCACCCCCAGGGACACCAAGGGGACAGGCAGGGCACCCCAGGGACACCGAGGGCACAGAAAGGGCACCCCAGGGACCCACAGGGCACCCCCAGGGACACCAAGGGGACAGCCAGGGCACCCCAGGGACACCCAAGGCATCCCCAGGGACACCTAGGGGACAGGCAGGGCACTCCCAGGGACACTCTGGGCACCCACAGGGACACCTTGGGACAGCCAGGGCACCCCAGGGACACCCAGGGCACCCCCAGGGAAGCCTAGGGGACAGCCAGGGCACACTAGGGACAGCCAGGGCACCCCCAGGGACACCTAGGGCACCCCCAGGGACACCTAGGGGACAGGCAGGGCACCCCAGGGACACGCAGGGCACCCCAGGGACACCTAGGGGACATCCAGGGTACCCCCAGGGACATTTAGGGGACAGCACGGGCACTCCAGGGACACCCAGGGCATCCCCAGGGACACCTAGGGGACTGCCACGGCACCCCCAGGGACACCCAGGGCACCTCCAGGGACACCTAGGGGACAGCCAGGGCACCCCAGGGACAGCGAGGGCACCCCCAGGGCCACCTAGGGGACAGGCAGGGCACCCCCAGGGACACCTAGGGGATAGGCAGGGCACCCCCAGGGACACGAGGGGAAAGCCAGGGCACCCCCAGTGACCCCTAGGGGACAGCCAGGGCTCCCCCAGGGACAGCCAGGGCACCCCCAGGGACACCTAGGGGACAGCCAGGGCACCCCCAGGGCCACCTAGGAGACAGCCAGGGCACCCCCAGGGACAGCCAGGGCCCCCCCAGGGACATCCAGGGCATTCCCAGGGACACCTAGGGGACAGCCAGGGCACCCCAGGGACACCCAGGGCAGCCCCAGGGACACCTAGGGTACCTTCAGGGCCCCCCTAGGGACACGTACGGGACGGCCAGGGGACCCCAGTGACACCCTGTGCACCCCCAGGGACACTTAGGGGACAGCCAGGGCACCGCCAGGGACACCAAGGGGACCCCCAGAGACACCTAGGGGACAGCCAGGGCACCCCCAGGGACACCTAGGGGACAGCCAGGGCACCCCAGGGACAGCCAGGGCACCCCCAGGGACACCCAGGGCACCCCCAGGGACACCTAGGGGACAGCCATGGCCCCCCCAGGGACACCGAGGGGACAGCCAGGGCACTCCAGGGACAGCCAGGGCACCCCCAGGGACACCAGGGCACCTCCAGGGCACCCCAGGGACCCACAGGGCACCCCCAGGGACACCAAGGGGACAGCCAAGGCACCCCAGGGACACCCAGGGCACGGGCACCCCCAGGGACACCTAGGGGACAGGCAGGGCACTCCCAGGGACACTCTGGGCACCCACAAGGACACCTAGGAGACACCCAGGGCACCCCCAGGGACACCTAGGGGACAGCCAGGGCACCCCCAGGGACACCAAGGGGACCCCCAGAGACACCTAGGGGACAGCCAGGGCACCCCCAGGGACACCTAGGGGACAGCCAGGGCACCCCAGGGACAGCCAGGGCACCCCAGGGACACCTAGGGGACAGCCAGGGCACCCCAGGGACAGCCAGGGCACCCCCAGGGACACCTAGGGGACAGCCAGGGCCCCCCCAGGGACACCTAGGGGACAGCCAGGGCACCCCAGGGACACCCAGGGCACCCCCAGGGACACCTAGGGGACAGCCAGGGCATCCCGAGGTACAGGGAGGGCACCCACAGGGACACCTAGGAGACAGCCAGGGCACCCCAGGGACACCCAGGGCAGCCCCAGGGACACCTAAGGTACCTTCAGGGCCCCCCTAGGGACACGTACGGGACGGCCAGGGGACCCCAGTGACACCCTGTGCACCCCCAGGGACACCTAGGGCACACCCAGGGCACCCCCAGGGCCACCTAGGGTACAGCCAGGGCACACCCAGGGACAGCCAGGGCCCCCCCAGGGACATCCAGTGCACCCCCAAGGACACCTAGGGGACAGCCAGGGCACCCCAGGGACACCCAGGGCAGCCCCAGGGACACCTAAGGTACCTTCAGGGCCCCCCTAGGGACACGTACGGGACGGCCAGGGGACCCCAGTGACACCCTGTGCACCCCCAGGGACACCTAGGGCACACCCAGGGACACCGAGGGGACAGCCAGGGCAGCCCAGGGACACCCAGGGCACCCCCAGGGACACCTAGGGGACAGCCAGGGCACCCCCAGGGACACCAAGGGCACCCCCAGAGACACCTAGGGGACAGCCAGGGCACCCCCAGGGACACCTAGGGGACAGCCAGGGCACCCCAGGGACAGCCAGGGAACCCCCAGGGACACCAAGGGGACAGCCAGGGCACCCCAGGGACAGCCAGGGCACGCCCAGGGACACCTAGGGGACAACGAGGGCCCTCCCAGGGACACCTAGGGGACAGCCAGGGCACCCCAGGGACAACCAGGGCACCCCCAGGGACACCTAGGGGACAGACAGGGCACCCCAAGGGACACCTAGGGGACAGGCAGGGCACCCCAGGATCACCGAAGGCACAGAAAGGGCACCCCAGGGACCCACAGGGCACCCCCAGGGACACCAAGGGGACAGCCAGGGCACCCCAGGGACACCCAAGGCACCCCTAGGGACACCTAGGGGACAGGCAGGGCACTCCCAGGGACACTCTGGGCACCCACAGGGACACCTTGGGGACAGCCAGGGCACCCCAGGGACACCCAGGGCACCCCCAGGGACACCTAGGGGACAGCCAGGGCACCCTAGGGACAGCCAGGGCACCCCCAGGGACACCTAGGGCACCCCCAGGGACACCTAGGGGACAGGCAGGGCACCCCAGGGACACGCAGGGCACCCCCAGGGACACCTAGGGGACATCCAGGGCACCCTAAAGACAGCCAGGGCACCCCAGGGACACCTAGGGGACAGGCAGGGCACCCCCAGGGACACCTAGGGGACAGCCAGGGTACCCCCAGGGACATTTAGGGGACAGCACGGGCACTCCAGGGACACCCAGGGCATCCCCAGGGACACCTAGGGGACTGCCACGGCACCCCCAGGGACACCCAGGGCACCTCCAGGGACACCTAGGGGACAGCCAGGGCACCCCAGGGACAGCGAGGGCACCCCCAGGGCCGCCTAGGGGACAGCCAGGGTACCCCAGGGACAGCGAGGGCACCCCCAGGGACACCTAGGGGACAGGCAGGGCACCCCCAGGGACACCTAGGGGACAGGCAGGGCACCCCCAGGGACACCGAGGGGAAAGCCAGGGCACCCCCAGTGACCCCTAGGGGACAGCCAGGGCTCCCCAGGGACAGCCAGGGCACCCCCAGGGACACCTAGGGGACAGCCAGGGCACCCCCAGGGCCACCTAGGAGACAGCCAGGGCACCCCCAGGGACAGCCAGGGCCCCCCCAGGGACATCCAGGGCACCCCCAGGGACACCTAGGGGACAGCCAGGGCACCCCAGGGACACCCAGGGCAGCCCCAGGGACACCTAGGGTACCTTCAGGGCCCCCCTAGGGACACGTACGGGACGGCCAGGGGACCCCAGTGACACCCTGTGCACCCCCAGGGACACCTAGGGGACAGCCAGGGCACCCCCAGGGACACCTAGGGGACAGCCAAGGCACCCCAGGGACAACCAGGGCACCCCCAGGGACACCTAGGGGACAGCCAGGGCACCCCCAGGGACACCAATTGGACCCCCAGAGACACCTAGGGGACAGCCAGGGCACCCCCAGGGACACCTAGGGGACAGCCAGGGCACCCCAGGGACAGCCAGGGCACCCCCAGGGACACCTAGGGGACAGCCAGGGCACCCCAGGGACAGCCAGGGCACCCCCAGGGACACCTAGGGGACAGCCAGGGCCCCCCCAGGGACACCTAAGGGACAGCCAGGGCACCCCAGGGACACCCAGGGCACCCCCAGGGACACCTAGGGGACAGCCAGGGCATCCCGAGGTACAGGGAGGGCACCCACAGGGAAACCTAGGAGACAGCCAGGGCACGCCAGGGACACCCAGGGCACAGCCAGGGCACCCCAGGGCAGCCCAGGGACACCCAGGGTACCCCAGGGACACCTAGGGGACAGCCAGGGCCCCCCCAGGGACACCCAGGGCAGTCCCAGGGACACCTAAGGTACCTTCAGGGCCCCCCTAGGGACACGTACGGGACGGCCAGGGGACCCCAGTGACACCCTGTGCACCCCCAGGGATACCTAGGGCACCCCCAGGGACACCTAGGGGACAGCCAGGGCAGCCCAGGGACACCCAGGGCACCCCCAGGGACAGCTAGGAGACAGCCAGGGCACCCCCAGGGACACCAAGGGCACCCCCAGAGACACCTAGGGGACAGCCAGGGCACCCCCAGGGACACCTAGGGGACAGCCAGGGCACCCCAGGGACAGCCAGGGAACCCCCAGGGACACCAAGAGGACAGCCAGGGCACCCCAGGGACAGCCAGGGCACGCCCAGGGACACCTAGGGGACAACCAGGGCCCCCCCAGGGACACCTAGGGGACAGCCAGGACACCCCAGGGACACCCAGGGCACCCCCAGGGACACCTAGGGGACAGCCAGGGCCCCCCCAGGGACACCGAGGGGACAGCCAGGGCACTCCAGGGACAGCCAGGGCACCCCCAGGGACACCTAGGGGACAGCCAGGGCACCCCCAGGGCCACCTAGGGGACAGCCAGGGCACCCCCAGGGATAGCATGGGCCCCCCCAGGGACATCCAGGGCACCCCCAGGGACACCTAGGGGACAGCCAGGGCACCCCAGGGCCAGCTAGGGGACAGCCAGGGCACCCCAGGGACAGCCAGGGCACCCCAGGGACACCCAGGGCAGCCCCAGGGACACCTAAGGTACCTTCAGGCCCCCCTAGGGACACGTACGGGACGGCCAGGGGACCCCAGTGACACCCTGTGCACCCCCAGGGACACCTAGGGCACCCCCATGGACACCTAGGGGACAGCCAGGGCAGCCCAGGGACACCCAGGGCACCCCCAGGGACACCTAGGGGACAGCCAGGGCACCCCCAGGGACACCAAGGGCACCCCCAGAGACACCTAGGGGACAGCCAGGGCACCCCCAGGGACACCTAGGGGACAGCCAGGGCACCCCAGGGACAGCCAGGGCACCCCCAGGGACACCTAGGGGACAGCCAGGGCACCCCAGGGACAGCAAGGGCACGCCCAGGGACACCTATGGGCGCCCAGGGACACCTATGGGACAGCCAGGGCCCCCCCAGGGACACCTAGGGGACAGCCAGGGCACCCCAGGGACACCCAGGGCACCCCCAGGGACACCTAGGGGACAGCCAGGGCCCCCCCAGGGACACCGAGGGGACAGCCAGGGCACTCCAGGGACAGCCAGGGCACCCCCAGGGACACCTAGGGGACAGCCAGGGCACCCCCAGGGACACCAGGGCACCTCCAGGGCACCCCAGGGACCCACAGGGCTCCCCCCAGGGACACCTAGGGGACAGCCAGGGTCCCCCCAGGGAAACCGGGGGGACAGCCAGGGCACTCCAGGGACAGCCAGGGCACCCCCAGGGACTACCTAGGGGGACAGCCAGGGGCACCCCCAGGGACACCAGGGCACCTCCAGGGCACCCCAGGGACACGCAGGGCACACCCAGGGACACCTAGGAGACAGGCAGGGCACCCCCAGGGACAGCGAGGGGAAAGCCAGGGCACCCGCAGGGACACCTAGGGGAAGGCAGGACACCCCCAGGGACACCTAGGGGACAGCCAGGGCACCCCTAGGGACATGTAGGGGACAGCCCAGGGCACTCCAGGGACACCCAGGGCACCCACAGGGACATTTAGGAGACAGCCAGGGCACCCCCAGGGACACCCAGGGCACCCCCAGGGATACCTAGGGGACCAGCCAGGGCACCCCAGGGACACCCAGGGCACCCCCAGGGACACCTAGGGGACAGCCAGGGCACCCCCAGGGACATCCAGGGCAACCCGAGGGACACCTTGGGGACAGGCAGGGCACTCCCAGGGACACTCTGGGCACCCACAGGGACAACTTGGGGACAGCCAGGGCACCCCAGGGACCACCCAGGGCACCCCCAGGGACACCTAGGGGACAGCCAGGGCACCCTAGGGATAGCCAGGGAACCCCCAGGTACACCAAGGGCACCCCCAGGGACACCTAGGGGACAGGCAGGGCACCCCAGGGACACGCAGGGCACCCCCAGGGACACCTAGGGGACAGCCAGGGCACCCCCAGGGACACCTAGGGGACAGCCAAGGCACCCCAGGGACAACCAGGGCACCCTCAGGGACACCTAGGCGACCTCCAGGGACATCTAGGGGACAGCCAGGGCACCCCAGGGACAGCCAGGGCACCCCCAGGGACACCTAGGGGACAGCCAGGGCACCCTAAAGACAGCCAGGGCACCCCAGGGACACCCAGGGCACCCCCAGGGCCGCCTAGGAGACAGCCAGGGTACCCCAGGGACAGCGAGGGCACCCCCAGGGACACCTAGGGGACAGGGCAGGGCACCTCCAGGGACACCTAGGGGACAGCCAGGGCACCCCCAGGGCCACCTAGGGGACAGCCAGGGCACCCCCAGGGCCAACTAGGGGACAGCCAGGGCACCCCCAGGGACAGCCAGGGCCCCCCCAGGGACATCCAGGGCACCCCCCAGGGACACCTAGGGGACAGCCAGGGCACCCCCAGGGACACCAAGGGGACCTCCAGGGACACCTAGGGGACAGCCAGGGCACCCCCAGGGACACCTAGGGGACAGCCAAGGCACCCCAGGGACAGCCAGGGCTCCCCCAGGGACACCTAGGCGACCTCCAGGGACATCTAGGGGACAGCCAGGGCACCCCAGGGACAGCCAGGGCACCCCCAGGGACACCTAGGGACAGCCAGGGCCCCCCCAGGGACACCTAGGGGACAGCCAGGGCACCCCAGGGACACCTAGGGCACCCCCAGGGACACCTAGGGGACAGGCAGGGCACCCCAGGGACACGCAGGGCACCCCCAGGGACATCTTGGGGACACCCAGGGCAGCCCCCAGGGACACCTAAGGTACCTTCAGGGCCCCCCAAGGGACACGTACGGGACGGCCAGGGGACCCCAGTGACACCCTGTGCACCCCCAGGGACACCTAGGGGACAGCCAGGGCAGCCCAGGGACACCCAGGGCACCCCCAGGGACACCTAGGGGACAGCCAGGGCACCCCCAGGGACACCAAGGGCACCCCCAGAGACACCTAGGGGACAGCCAGGGCACCCCCAGGGACACCTAGGGGACAGCCAGGGCACCCCAGGGACAGCCGGAGAACCCCCAGGGACACCAAGGGGACAGCCAGGGCACCCCAGGGACAGCCAGGGCACGCCCAGGGACATCTAGGGGACAGCCAGGGTACCCCAGGGACACCCAGGGCACCCCAGGGACACCTAGAGGACAGCCAGGGCACCCTCAGGGACACCAAGGGCACAGCCAGGGCACCCCAAGGACAGCCCAGGGCAGCCCAGGGACACCTACGGGACAGCCAGGGCACCCTAGGGCAGCCCAGGGACACCCAGCTTACCCCAGGGACACGTAGGGGACCCTCCCGGGCACCCCAGGGACAGCCAGGGCACCCCAGGGACACCCAGGGCACCCCCAGGGACACCTAGGGGACAGCCAGGGCCCCCCCAGGGACACCGAGGGGACAGCCAGGGCACTCCAGGGACAGCCAGGGCACCCCCAGGGACACCTAGGGGTAAGCCAGGGCACCCCGAGGGACACCTAGGGGACAGCCAGGGCACCCCCAGGGAAACCTAGGGGACAGCCAGGGCACCCCGAGGGACACCAGGGCACCCCCAGGGACACCTAGGGGACTGCCAGGGCATCCTAGGGACAGCTAGGGCACCCCCAGGGACACCAAGGGCACAACCAGGGCACCCTAGGGACAGCCAGGGCCCCCCCAGGGACACCTAGGGGACAGCCAGGGAACCACAGGGACACCTAGGGGACAGCCCGTGCACCCCAGGGACAGCCAGGGCCCCCCCAGGGACACCTAGGGGAAAGCCAGGGCACCCCAGGGACAGCCAGGGCACCCCCAGGGACACCTAGGGGACAGCCAGGGCCCTCCCAGGGACACCTAGGGGACAGCCAGGGCCCCCCAAGGGACACCCAGGGCACCCCCAGGGACACCTAGGGGACAGCCAGGGCATCCCGAGGGACACATAGGCGACAGCCAGGGAACCCCAGGGACACCCAGAGCACGCCCAGGGACACCCAGGGCACAGCCAGGGCACCCCCCAGGGACACCGAGAGGACAGGCAGGGCGCCCCCAGGGACACCTTGGGGACAGCCATGGCACCCCAGGGACAGCGAGGGCACCCCCAGGGACACCTAGAGGAAAGCCAGGCCCCCCCAGGGACACCCAGGGCACCCCCAGGGACACCTAGGGGACAGCCAGGGCACCCCAGGCACACCCAGGGCACGCCCAGGGACACCTAGGGGACAGCCAGGGCACCCCCCAGGGACACCCGAGGGCACCCCCAGGGACACCTAGGGGACAGCCAGGGGCACCCCCAGGGAAACCTAGGGGACAGGCAGGGCACCCCAGGGACACCGAGGGCACAGAAAGGGCACCCCCAGGGACACCGAGGGCACCCCCAGGGACACCTAGGGGACAGCCAGGGCACCCCCAGGGACACCGAGGGCACCCCCAGGGACACCTAGGGGACAGCCAGGGCACCCCCAGGGACACCTAGGGCACCCCCAGGGACACCTAGGGGACAGGCAGGGCACCCCAGGGACACGCAGGGCACCCCCAGGGACACCTAGGGGACAGGCAGGGCACCCCCCAGGGACACCTAGGGGACAGCCAGGGTACCCCCAGGGACATTTAGGGGGACAGCACGGACACTCCAGGGACACCCAGGGCATCCCCAGGGACACCTAGGGGACTGCCACGGCACCCCCAGGGACACCCAGGGCACCTCCAGGGACACCTAGGGGACAGCCAGGGCACCCCAGGGACAGCGAGGGCACCCCCAGGGCCGCCTAGGGGACAGCCAGGGCACCCCAGGGACACCTAGGGCACAGACAGGGCACCCCAGGGCAGCCCAGGGACACCCAGGGTACCCCAGGGACACCTAGGGGACAGCCAGGGCCCCCACAGGGACACCCGAGGGGACAGCCAGGGCACTCCAGGGACAGCCAGGGCACCCCCAGGGACATCTAGGGGACAGCCAGGGCACCCCCCAGGGACACCAGGGCACCTCCAGGGCACCCCAGGGACCCACAGGGCACCCCCAGGGACACCAAGGGGACAGCCAGGGCAACCCAGGGTCACCCAGGGCCCCCCCAGGGACACCTAGGGGACAGCCAGGGCACCCCCAGGGACACCAAGGGCACCCCCAGAGACACCTAGGGGACAGCCAGGGCACCCTTAGGGACACCTAGGGGACAGCCAGGGCACCCCAGGGACAGCCAGGGAACCCCCAGGGACACCAAGGGGACAGCCAGGGCACCCCAGGGACAGCCAGGGCACGCCCAGGGACATCTAGGGGACAACCAGGGCCCCCCCCAGGGACACCTAGGGGACAGGCAGGGCACTCCATGGACACCCAGGGCACCCCCAGGGACACCTAGGGGACAGCCAGGGCCCCCCCAGAGACACCGAGGGGACAGCCAGGGCACACCAGGGACAAGCCAGGGCACCCCAGGGACACCTAGGTGACAGCCAGGGCACCCCCAGGGCCACCTAGGGGACAGGCCAGGGCACCCCCGGGGGACAGCCAGGGCCCCCCCAGGGACATCCAGGGCACCCCCCAGGGACACCTAGGGGACAGCCAGGGCACCCCCAGGGACACCAAGGGGACCCCCAGGGACACCTAGGGGACAGCCAGGGCACCCCCAGGGACACCTAGGGGACAGCCAAGGCACCCCAGGGACAGCGAGGGCACCCCCAGGGACACCTAGGGGACAGGCAGGGCACCCCCAGGGACACCTAGGGGACAGGCAGGGCACCCCCAGGGACACCGAGGGGAAAGCCAGGGCACCCCCAGTGACCCCTAGGGGACAGCCAGGGCTTTCCCAGGGACAGCCAGGGCACCCCCAGGGCCACCTAGGAGACAGCCAGGGCACCCCCAGGGACAGCCAGGGCCCCCCCAGGGACATCCAGGGCACCCCCAGGGACACCTAGGGGACAGCCAGGGCACCCCCAGGGACACCAAGGGGACCCCCAGGGACACCTAGGGGACAGCCAGGGCCCCCCTAGGGACACGTACGGGACGGCCAGGGGACCCCAGTGACACCCTGTACAACCCCCAGGGACAGCTAGGGCACCCCCAGGGACACTTAGGGGACAGCCAGGGCAGCCCAAGGACACCCAGGGCACCCCCAGGGACACCTAGGGGACAGCCAGGGCACCCCCAGGGACACCAAGGGGACCCCCAGAGACACCTAGGGGACAGCCAGCGCACCCCCAGGGACACCAAGGGCACAGCCAGGGCACCCTAGGGACAGCAAGGGCACCCCCAGGGACACCTAGGGGACAGGCAGGGCATCCCCAGGGACACCCAGGGCACACCCAGGGACACCTAGGGGACAGCCAGGGCACCCCAGGCACACCCAGGGCACCCCCATGGACACCTAGGGGACAGCCAGGGCACCCTAAGGACAGCCAGGGCACCCCCAGGGACACAGAGGGCACAGCCAGGGCACCCCCAAGGACACCTAGGGGACAGGCAGGCCACCCCCAGGGACACCGAGGGGACAGCCAGGGCACGCTAGGGACAAACAGGGCACCCCCAAGGACACCTAGGGGACAGGCAGGGAACCCCCAGAGACACTGAGGGCACAGCCTGGGCACCCTAGGGACAGCCAGGGCACCCCCAGAGACACTTAGGGGACAGCCAGGGCACCCCCAGGGACACCGAGGGGACAGGCAGGGCACCCCCAGAGACACTGAGGGCACAGCCAGGGCACCCTAGGGACAGCCAGGGCACCCCCAGAGACACCGAGGGCACAGCCAGGGCACCCTGGCGACAGCCAGGGAACCCCCAGGGACACGTAGGGGACAGGCAGGGCACCCCCAGGGAAACCTAGGGGACAGCCAGGGCACCCCGAGGGACACCAGGGCACCCCAGGGACACCTAGGGGACAGCCAGGGCACCCTAGGGACAGTTAGGGCACCCCCAGGGACACCAAGGGCACAAACAGGGCACCCTAGGGACACCAAGGGGACAGCCAGGGCACCCCCAGGGACACCAAGGGGACATCCAGAGCACCCCAGGGACAGCCAGGGTACCCCCAGGGACAGCTAGGGGACAGCAAGGGCACCCCCAGGGACACCTAAGGGACACCCTGGGCACCCCTAAGGAACACCAAGGGGACCCCCAGGGACACCTAGGGGACAGCCAGGGCACCCCAGGGACAGCGAGGGCGCCCCCAGGGACACCTAGGGGACCTCCAGGGCACCCCCAGGGACACGTACGGGACAGCCAGGGCACCACCAGGGACACCTAGGGCACAGCCAGGGCACCCTCAGGGACACCGAGGGCACAGCCAGGGCACCCCCAGGGACACCAAGGGGACAGGCAGAGCACCCCCAGGGACACCAAGGGGACAGCCAGGGCACCCCAGGGACACCCAGGGCACCCCCAGGGACACCTAGGGGACAGGCCAGCCACCCCCAGGGACACTGACGGGACAGCCAGGGCACCCCGAGAGACCCCTAGGGGACAGCCAGGGCACTCCCAGGGACACTCTGGGCACCCACAGGGACACCTTGGGGACAACCAGGGCACCCCAGGGACACCCAGGGCACCCCCAGGGACACCTAGGGGACAGCCAGGGCACCCTAGGGACAGCCAGGGCACCCCCAGGGACACCTAGGGCACCCCCAGGGACACCTAGGGGACAGCCAGTACACCCTAAAGACAGCCAGGGCACCCCCAGGGACACCGAGGGGAAAGCCAGGGCACCCCCAGGGACACCTAGGGGACAGGCACGGCACCCCCAGGGACACCTAGAAAACAGGCAGGGCACCCCCAGGGACACCTAGGGGACAGCCAGGGCCCCCCCAGGGACACCTAGGGGACAGGCAGGGCACCCCCAGGGACACCGAGGGGACAGCCAGGGCACTCCAGGGACACCCAGGTCATCCCCAGGGAAACGTAGAGGACAGCCATGGCACCCCAGGGACAGCCAGGGCAACCCCAGGGACACCAAGGGGACAGCCAGAGCACCCCAAGGACAGCCAGGGCACCGCCAGGGACACCTAGGGGCCAGACAGGGCACCCCAGGGACACCAAGGGGACAGCCAGGGCACCCCCAGGGACACCTAGGGGACAGGCAGGGCACCCCCAGGGACACCTAGGGCACAGCCAGGGCACCCCCAGGGACATTTAGGGGACAGATAGGGAACTCCAGGGACACCCAGGGCACCCCCAGGGACACCTAGGGGACAGCCAGGGCACCCCAGGGACACCCAGGGCACCCCCAGGGCCACCTAGGGGACAGCCAGGGCACCCCCAGGGACACCTAGAGGACAGCCAGGGCACCCCCAGGGACACCTAGGGGACAGGCAGGGCACCCCCTGGGACACCTAGCGGACAGTCAGGGCCCCCCCAGGGACACCCAGTGCACCCCCAGGGACACCTAGGGGACAGGCAGGGCACTCCCAGGGACACCCAGGGCACCCCCAGGGACACCTAGGGGACAGGCAGGGCACTCCCAGGGACACTCTGGGCACCCACAGGGACACCTTGGGGACAGCCAGGGCACCCCCATGGACACCCAGGGCACCCCCAGAAACACCTATGGGACAGCCAGGGCACCCCAGGGACACGCAGGGCACCCCCAGGGACACCTAGGGGACAGCCAGGGCACACTAAAGACAGCCCGGGCACCCGCAGGGACACCTAGGGGACAGGCAGGGCACACCCAGGGACACCTAGGGGACAGCCAGGGCACCCCCAGGGACATTTAGGGGACAGCCAGGGCACTCCAGGGACACCCAGGGCACCCCCAGAAACACCTAGGGGACAGCCAGGGCACCCCAGGGACGCCCAGGGCACCCCCAGGGCCGCCTAGGGGACAGCCAGGGCACCCCAGGGACAGCGAGGGCACCCCCAGGGACACCTAGGGGACCTCCAGGGAACCCCAGGGACACGTACGGGACAGCCAGGGAACCCCAGTGACAGCCTGTGCACCCCCAGGGACACCTAGGGCACTGCCAGAGCACCCTAGGGACAGCCAGGGCACCTCCAGGGACACTTAGGGGACAGCCAGGGCACCCCCAGGGAAAGCTAGGGGACAGCCAGGGCACCCCCAGGGACACCAAGGGGACATTCAGGGCACACCAGAGACAGCCAGGGCACCCCCAGGGACACCAAAGGGACAGCCAGGGCACCCCGAGAGACACCAGGGCACCCCCAGGGACACCTAGGGGACAGACAGGGCACCCTAGGGACACCCAGGGCACCCCCAGGGACACCAAGGGCACAGCCAGGGCACCCTAGGGACAGCAAGGGCACCCCCAGGGACACCTAGGGGACAGGCAGGGCACCCCCAGAGACCCCTAGGAGACAGACAGGGCCCCCGCAGGGACACCCAGGGCACCCCCAGGGCCACCTAGGGGACAGACAGGGCATCCCCAGGGACACTGACGGGACACCCAGGGCACCCCCAGGGACACCTAGGGGACAGCCAGGGAAACCCCAGGGACAGCGAGGGCACCCCCAGGGACACACAGGGCACCCCCAGGGACACTTAGGGGACAGCCAGGGCACCCCGAGGGACAGCCAGGGCACCCCCAGGGACACCTAGGGGACAGCCAGGGCAGCCCAGGGACACTCAGGGCACCCCTAGGGACACCTAGGGGACATCCAGGGAACCCCAGCGACACGTACGGGACAGCCAGGGAACCCCACTGACACCCTGTGCACCCCCAGGGACACCCAGGGCACCCCCAGGGACACCTAGGGGACAGCCAGGGCACCCTAAAGACAGCCAGGGCACCCCCAGGGACACCTAGGGGGCAGGAAGGGCACCCCCAGGGACACCTAGGGGACAGCCAGGGCACCCCCAGGGACATTTAGGGGACAGCCAGGGCACTCCAGGGACACCCAGAGCACCCCCTGGAACACCTAGGGGACAGCCAGAGCACCCCAGGAACACCCAGGGCACCTCCAGGGCCACCTAGGGGACAGCCAGGGCACCCCAGGGACAGCGAGGGCACCCCCAGGGACACCCAGGGCACCCCCAGGGACACTTAGGGGACAGCCAGGGCACCTCGAGGGACAGCCTCGGCACCCCCAGGGACACCTAGAGGACAGCCAGGGCACCCCCAGGGACACCTAGGGGACAGGCAGGGCACCCCCAGGGACACCTAGGGGACAGTCAGGGCCCCCCCAGGGACACCCAGGGCGCCCCCAGGGACACCTAGGGGACAGCCAGGGCACCCCCAGGGACACCTAGGGGACAGCCAGGGCACCCCCAGGGACACCAAGGGGACAGCCAGAGCACCCCAAGGACAGCCAGGGCACTCCCAGGGAAACCTAGGGGACATTCAGGGAACACCAGAGACAGCCAGGGCACCTCCATGGACACCAAGGGGAAAGCCAGGGCGCCCCAGGGACACCCAGGGCACCCCCAGGGACACCTAGGGGGCAGCCAGGGCATCTCGAGGGACACCCAGGGCACCCCCAGCGACACCTAGGGGACAGACAGGGCACCCCGAGGGACACCAGGGCACCCCCAGGGACACCTAGGGGACAGACAGGTCACCCTAGGGACAGCCAGGGCACCCCCAGGGACACCAAGGGCACAGCCAGGGCACCCTAGGGAGAGCCAGGGCACCCCCAGGGACACCTAGGGCATAGCCACGGCACCCTAGGGACAGCCAGGGCACCCTCCGGGACACCTAGGGGACAGGCAGGGCACCCCCAGAGACCCCAAGGGGACAGCCAGGGCCCCCCCAGGGACACCCAGGGCACCCGCAGGGACACCTAGGGGACAGACAGGGCATCCCCAGGGACACCCAGGGCACCCCCAGGGACACCTAGGGGACAGCCAGGGCACCCCAGGCACACCCAGGGCACCCCCAGGGGCACCTAGGGGATAGCCAGGGCACCATAAGGACAGCCAGGGCACCCCCAGGGACACAGAGGGCACAGCCTGGGCACCCCCAAGGACACCTAGGGGACAAGCAGGCCACCCCCAGGGACACCAAGGGGACAGCCAGGGCACCCTAGGGACAGCCAGGGCACCCCCAGAGACATCTAGGGGACACGCAGGGCACCCCCAGGGACACCGAGGGGACAGCCAGGGCACCCTGGGGACAGCCAGGGCACCCCCAGGGACACGTAGGGGACAGGCAGGGCACCCCCAGGGAAACCTAGGGGACAGCCAGGCCACCCCGAGGGACACCAGGGCAACCCAGGGACACCAAGGGCACAGACAGGGCACCCTAGGGACAGCCAGGGCACCCTCCGGGACACCGAGGGCACAGCCAGGGCACCCCCAGGGACACCTAGGGGACAGGCAGGGCACCCCCAGGGACACCTAGGGGACAGTCAGGGCCCCCTCAGGGACACCCAGGGCACCCCCAGGGACACCTAGGGGACAGGCAGGGCACTCCCAGGGACACCCAGGGCACCCCCAGGGACACCTAGGGGACAGGCAGGGCACTCCCAGGGACACCCAGGGCACCCACAGGGACACCTTGGGGACAGGCAGGGCACCCTAGGGACAGCCAGGGCCCCCCAGGGACAGTGAGGGCACCCCCAGGGACACCTAGGGGAAAGCCAGGGCCACCCCAGGGACACCTAGGGGACAGCCAGGGCCCCCCCAGGGATACCCAGGGCACCCCCAGGGACACCTAGGAGGCAGCCAGGGCCCCCCCAAGGACACGTAGAGGACAGCCATGTCACCCCAGGGACAGCCAGGGCACCCCCAGGAACAGCTAGGGGACACCCAGGGCACCCCCAGAGACACCTAGGGGACAGGCAGGGCACTCCCAGGGACACCCAGGGCACCCCCAGGGACACCTAGGGGACAGCCAGGGCATCCCGAGGGACACCCAGGGCACCCCCAGGGACACCTAGGGGACTGCCAGGGCCCCCCCCAAGGACACATAGGGGACAGCCAGGGCACTCCAGGGTCAGCCAGGGCACCCCGAGGTATACCTAGGGGACAGCCAGGGCACCTCCAGGGACATCCAGGGCCCCCCCAGGGACACCTAGGGGACAGCCAGGGCACCCTAGGGACAGCCAGGGCACCCCCAGGGACACCGAGAGGACAGGCAGGGCACCCCCAGGGACACCTTGGGGACAGCCAGGGCACCCCAGGGACAGCCAGGGCACCCCCAGGGACACGTAGGGGACCTCCAGGGCACCCCCAGGGACACCCAGGGCACCCCCAGGGCCACCAAGGGGACAGCCAGGGCACCCCAGGGACAGCGAGGGCACCCCCACGGACACCTAGGGGAAAGCCAGGGCCCCCCCAGGGACACCTAGGGGACAGCCATGGCACCCCAGGGACAGCCAGGGCACCCCCAGGGACACCAAGGGGACAGACAGAGCACCCCAAGGACAGCCAGAGCACCCCCAGGGACACCTAGGGGCCAGCCAGGGCAACCCAGGGACACCAAGGGGACAGCCAGGGCACCCCCAGGAACACCTAGGGGACAGGCAGGGCACTCAAGGGACACCCAGGGCACCCCCAGGGACACCTACGGGACAGCAAGGGCACCCCCAGGGACACCCTGGGCAACCCCAGGGACACCTAGGGGACAGCCAGGGCACCCTAGAGAGAGCCAGGGCAACCCCAGGGACACAGAGGGCACAGCCAGGGCACCCCCAAGGACACCTAGGGGACAGGCAGGCCACCCCCAGGGACACCGAGGGGACAGCCAGGGCACCCTAGGGACAGCCAGGGCACCCCCAAGGACACCTAGGGGACAGGCAGGGCACCCCCAGAGACACTGAGGGCACAGCCTGGGCACCCTAGGGACAGCCAGGGCACCCCCAGAGACACCTAGGGGACACGCAGGGCACCCCCAGGGACACCGAGGGGACAGTCAGGGCACCCTAGGGACAGCCAGGGCATTCCCAGAGACACCGAGGGCACAGCCAGGGCACCCTGGGGACAGCCAGGGCACCCCCAGGGACACCTAGGGGACAGGCAGGGCACCCCCAGGAAAACCTAGGGGACAGCCAGGGCACGCCGAGGGACACCAGGGCACCTCAGGGACACCTAGGGGACATCCAGAGCACCCCAGGGACAGCTAGGGTACCCCCAGGGACAGCTAGGGTACAGCAAGGGCACCCCCAGGGACACCTCAGGGACACCCTGGGCACCCCCAGGGACACCTCGGGGAAAGCCAGGGAACCCGAGGGACAGACAGGGCACCCCCAGGGACACCTAGGGGACAGCCAGGGAACCCGAGGGACAGGCAGGGCACCCCCAGGGACACCTAGGGGACAGGCAGGGCATCCCCAGGGACACCTAGGGGACAGTCAGGGCCCCCCCAGGGACACCCAGGGCACCCCCAGGGACACCCAGGGGAAGGCAGGACACCTCCAGGGACACCTAGGGGACAGCCAGGGCACCCCCAGGGACACCCAGGGCACCCCCAGGGACACCTACGGGACAGCCAGGGCACCCTAGGGACAGCCAGGGCACCCCCAAGACACGAAGGGGACAGCCAGGGCACCCTCAGGGACACTGACGAGACAGCCAGGGCACCCCAGGGACACCTAGGGGACAGGCAGGGCACCTCCAGGGTCAGCCAGGGTACCCCCAGAGCACCCCAGGGACACCCAGTGCACCCCCAGGGACAGTCAGGGCACCCCAGGGACACCTAGGGGACAGCCAGGGCACCCCCAGGGACACCTAGGGGACAGGCAGGGCACCTCCAGGGACAGCCAGGGTACCCCCAGGGCGCCCCAGGGACGCCCAGGGCACCCCCAGGGACACCTAGGGACAGTCAGGGCACCCCAGGGACACCTAGGGGACAGCCAGGGCACCCTAGGGACAGCCAGGGCACCCCGAGGGACACCTAAGTGACAGCCAGTGCACCCCAGGGACATCGAGGCACAGCCAGGAACCCCCTGGGACAGCCAGCTCACCCCCACGGCCGCCTCCACCTCCTGGAGCTATCAAAACCCTCCTCAGGTTCTTTGATGCCTCAAATGGGCCGCCCAAACCTCCCGAATACCCCCCAAAGCACCCAAAGCAGCCCCCAGGACTCCCCCCAGACCCCCCACAACCCAAAAACCCCCTCCACGACAACTCAGGACCCCCAGGATCCCCCCAAATCCGCGCCCCCCTCACCCTGAGGTCCCGTTTGAGCCGCTCCACGTTGCGGACAGGCACCAGCTCATCAAGCCCCAAGCACCAACACCTGCGGGACTGGGATGGACTGAGAGCACTGGGAGGGTGACCAGAGAAACCTGGGATGGACGAAGAGTGGACTGGGATGAACTGGGATGAACTGGCAGGCGTGTGGGGGTCCATGGTGGCCACTCGGTGCCTTACTGGTCTATACTGGGATGGGTCGGATGGCCCCAGGGGAGGGGGTGAGGCCACACTGGTCCAGACTGGGAGGGGAGTCACCATGGCGCCGGAGGCGGAGTCGAGGATTCGAGCGAGGCAGGGACACCTAGGGGACAGCCAGGGCAACCCAGGGACACCAGGGCCCCCCCAGGGACACCTAGGGGACAGCCAGGGAACCCCAGGGACACCCTGGGCACCCCCAGGGACACCTAATGCACCCCCAGGGACACCTAGGGGACAGCCAGGGCCCCCCCAGGGACACCTAGGGGACAGCCAGGGAACCCCCAGGGACAGCCAGGGCACCCCCAGGGACACCTAGGGGACAGCCAGGGAAACCCAGGGACACCCTGTGCACCCCCAGGGACACCCAGGGCACACCCAGGGACACCTAGGGGACAGCCAGGGCCCCCCCAGGGACACCTAGGGGACAGCCAGGGCCCCCCCAGGGACACCCAGGGAAACCCCAGGGACACCGAGGGGACAGCCAGGGCCCCCCCAGGGACACCCAGGGCACCCCCAGGGGACAGACAGGACCCCCCAGGGACACCTAGGGGACAGCCAGGGCACTCCCAGGGACACCCTGTGCACGCCCAGGGACACCCAGGGCACACCTAGGGACACCGAGGGGACAGCCAGGGCACCCCCAGAGACACCTAGGGAACAGCCAGAGCACCCCAAGGACAGCCTGGGCACCCCAAGGGACACCTAGGGGACAGCCAGGGCACCCCCAGGGACACCAAGGGGACACCCAGGGCACCCCCAGGGACACCTAGGGGACAGCCAGGGCATCCCGAGGGACAGGGAGGGCTCCCCCAGGGACACCTACGGGACAGCAAGGGCACCCCCAGGGACACGTAGGGGACAGCCGGGGCACCCCAGGGACACCATGGGCACCCCCAGGGACACCTAGGGGACAGCCAGGGCACCCCAGGCACGCCCAGGGCACCCCCAGGGACACCTAGGGGACAGCCAGGGCACCCCCAGGGACACCTCGGGGAGAGGCAGGGCACCCCCAGGGACACCTAGGGGACAGCCAGGGCACCCTGAGGGACACCAGCGCACCCCCAGGGACACCTAGGAGACAGCCAGGGCCCACTAGGGACAGCCAGGGCACCCTCAGGGACACCAAGGGGACATCCAGAGCACCCCAGGGACAGCCAGGGCACCCCCAGGGACACCTAGGGGACAGCAAGGGCACCCCCAGGGACACCAAGGGGACCCCCAGGGACACCTAGGGGACAGGCAGTGCACCCCCAGGGACACCGAGGGGAAAGCCAGGGCACCCCCAGGGACACCTAGCGGAAGGCAGGACACCCCCAGGGACACCTAGGGGACAGCCAGGGCACCCCCAGGGACATTTAGGGGACAGCCAGGGCACTCCAGGGAAACCCAGGACACCCCCAGGGACACCTAGGGGACAGCCAGGGCACCCCCAGGGACAGCGAGGGATCCCCCAGGGACACCTAGTGGGCCTCCAGGGAACCCCAGTGACACTCTGTGCACCCCCAGGGACACGTAGGGGACAGGCAGGGCACCCCCAGGGACACCTAGGGGACAGCCAGGGCACCCCCAGGGACACCTACGGGACAGCAAGGGCACCCGCAGGGACACCCTGGGCACCCCCAGGGACACGTAGGGGACAGCCAGGGATCCCCAGGGACACCCTGGGCACCCCCAGGGACACCTAGGGGACAGCAAGGGCAGCCCAGGGACACTCAGGGCACCCCCAGGGACACCTAGGGGACCTCCAGGGAACCCCAGGGACACGTACGGGACAGCCAGGGAACCCCAGTGACACCCTGTGCACCCCCAGGGACACCCAGGGCCCCCCCAGGGACACCTAGGGGACAGCCAGGGCACCCTAAAGACAGTCAGGGCACTCCCAGGGACACCTAGGGGACAGGCAGGGCACGCCCAGGGACACCTAGGGGACAGCCAGGGCACCCCCAGGAGGACCTAGGGGACAGCCAGGGCACCCCAGGGACAGCGAGGGCACCCCTAGGGACACCTAGGGGACCTCCAGTGAACCCCAGGGACACCCTGGGCACCGCCAGGGACACCCAGGGCACACCCAGGGACACCTAGGGGACAGCCAGGGCACCCTAGGGACAGCCAGGGCACCCCCAGGGACACCGGGGGCACAGCCAGGGCACCCCCAGGGACACCGAGAGGACTGGCAGGGCACCCCCAGGGACACCTTGGGGACAGCCAGGGCACCCCAGGGACAGCCAGGTCACCCCCAGGGACACCAAGGGGACAGCCAGGGCACCCCCAGGAACACCTAGGGGATAGGCAGGGCACCCCAGGGACACCTAGGGGACAGCCAGGGCACCCCAGGGATGCCCAGGGCACCCCCAGGGACACCTAGGGGACAGCCAGGGCACCCTAGGGACAGCCTGGGCACCCCCAGGGACACCTAGGGGACAGCCAGGGCACCCCGAGGGACACCAGGGCACCCCGAGGGACACCTAGGGGACAGCCAGGGCACCAAAAGGACAGCCAGGGCACCCCCAGGGACACCAAGGGCACAGCCAGGGCACCCTAGGGACAGCCAGGGCACCCCCAGGGACACCTAGGGGACAGCCAGAGCACCCCCAGGGAAACCTAGGGGACAGCCAGGGCACACCAGGGACAGCGAGGGCACCCCCAGGGACACCTAGGCGGCCTCCAGGGCGTCCCCACGGACACCCTGGGCACCCCCAGGGACACATACGGGAGGCCCTGGGCACCCCCAAGGACACCTAGGGGACCTCCAGGGACATCTAGGGGACAGCCAGGGCACCCCAGGGACAGCCAGGGCACCCCCAGGGACAGCGAGGGCACCCCCAGGGACACCTAGGGGAAGGCAGGACACCCCCAGGGACACCAAGGGGACAGCCAGGGCTCCCCCAGGGACATTTAGGGGACAGCCAGGGCACTCCAGGGACACCCAGGGCACCCCCAGAGACACCTATGGGACAGGCAGGGAACCCCCAGGGACACCTAGGGGACAGGCATGGCAACCCCAGGGACACCTAGGGGACAGGCAGGGCACCCCCAGGGACACCTAGGGGACAGCCAGGGCCCCCCCAAGGACACCTAGGGGAAAGGAAGGGCACCCCCAGGGACACTGAGGGGACAGCCAGGGCCCCCCCAGGGACACGTAGAGGACAGCCATGGCACCCCAGGGACAGCCAGGGCACCCCCAGGGACACCTAGGGGACTGCCAGGGCACCCCAGGCACATCCAGGGCACACCCAGGGACACCTAGGGGACAGCCAGGGCACCCCCAGATACACCGTGGGCACAGCCAGGGCACGCTAGGGACAGCCACGGCACCCCCAGGGACACCTAGGGGACAGACAGGGCACTCTAGGGACAGCCAGGGCACCCCCAGGGACACCAAGGGAAGAGCCAGGGCACCCTAGGGACAGCCAGGGCACCCACCGGGACACCGAGGGCACAGCCAGGGCACCCCCAGGAACACCTAGGGGACAGGCAGGGCACCCCCAGAGACCCCTAGGGGACAGCCATGGCCCCCCCAGGGACACCCAGGGCACCCCCAGGGACACCTAGGGGACAGACAGGGCATCCCCAGGGACACCCAGGGCACCCCCAGGGACACCTAGGGGACAGCCAGGGCACCCCAGGCAAACCCAGGGCACCCCCAGGGACACCTAGGGGACAGCCAGGGCACCCTAAGGACAGCCAGGGCACCCCCAGGGACACAGAGGGCACAGCCAGGGCACCCCGAAGGACACCTAGGGGACAGGCAGGCCACCCCCAGGGACACCGAGGGGACAGCCAGGGCACGCTAGGGACAGCCAGGGCACCCCCAAGGACACCTAGGGGACAGGCAGGGCACCCCCAGAGACACTGAGGGCACAGCATGGGCACCCTAGGGACACCCATGGCACCCCCAGAGACACCTAGGGGACACGCAGGGCACCCCCAGGGACACCGAGGGGACAGCCAGGGCACCCTAGGGACAGCCAGGGCACCCCCAGGGACACCTAGGGGACAGGCACGGCACCCCAGGGACACCTAGGGGACAGGCAGGGCACCTCCAGGGTCAGCCAGGGTACCCCCAGAGCACCCCAGGGACACCCAGTGCACCCCCAGGGACAGTCAGGGCACCCCAGGGACACCTAGGGGACAGCCAGGGCACCCCCAGGGACACCTAGGGGACAGGCAGGGCACCTCCAGGGACAGCCAGGGTACCCCCAAGGCGCCCCAGGGACGCCCAGGGCACCCCCAGGGACACCTAGGGACAGTCAGGGCACCCCAGGGACACCTAGGGGACAGCCAGGGCACCCTAGGGACAGCCAGGGCACCCCGAGGGACACCTAAGTGACAGCCAGTGCACCCCAGGGACATCGAGGCACAGCCAGGAACCCCCTGGGACAGCCAGCTCACCCCCACGGCCGCCTCCACCTCCTGGAGCTATCAAAACCCTCCTCAGGTTCTTTGATGCCTCAAATGGGCCGCCCAAACCTCCCGAATACCCCCCAAAGCACCCAAAGCAGCCCCCAGGACTCCCCCCAGACCCCCCACAACCCAAAAACCCCCTCCACGACAACTCAGGACCCCCAGGATCCCCCCAAATCCGCGCCCCCCTCACCCTGAGGTCCCGTTTGAGCCGCTCCACGTTGCGGACAGGCACCAGCTCATCAAGCCCCAAGCACCAACACCTGCGGGACTGGGATGGACTGAGAGCACTGGGAGGGTGACCAGAGAAACCTGGGATGGACGAAGAGTGGACTGGGATGAACTGGGATGAACTGGCAGGCGTGTGGGGGTCCATGGTGGCCACTCGGTGCCTTACTGGTCTATACTGGGATGGGTCGGATGGCCCCAGGGGAGGGGGTGAGGCCACACTGGTCCAGACTGGGAGGGGAGTCACCATGGCGCCGGAGGCGGAGTCGAGGATTCGAGCGAGGCAGGGACACCTAGGGGACAGCCAGGGCAACCCAGGGACACCAGGGCCCCCCCAGGGACACCTAGGGGACAGCCAGGGAACCCCAGGGACACCCTGGGCACCCCCAGGGACACCTAATGCACCCCCAGGGACACCTAGGGGACAGCCAGGGCCCCCCCAGGGACACCTAGGGGACAGCCAGGGAACCCCCAGGGACAGCCAGGGCACCCCCAGGGACACCTAGGGGACAGCCAGGGAAACCCAGGGACACCCTGTGCACCCCCAGGGACACCCAGGGCACACCCAGGGACACCTAGGGGACAGCCAGGGCCCCCCCAGGGACACCTAGGGGACAGCCAGGGCCCCCCCAGGGACACCCAGGGAAACCCCAGGGACACCGAGGGGACAGCCAGGGCCCCCCCAGGGACACCCAGGGCACCCCCAGGGGACAGACAGGACCCCCCAGGGACACCTAGGGGACAGCCAGGGCACTCCCAGGGACACCCTGTGCACGCCCAGGGACACCCAGGGCACACCTAGGGACACCGAGGGGACAGCCAGGGCACCCCCAGAGACACCTAGGGAACAGCCAGAGCACCCCAAGGACAGCCTGGGCACCCCAAGGGACACCTAGGGGACAGCCAGGGCACCCCCAGGGACACCAAGGGGACACCCAGGGCACCCCCAGGGACACCTAGGGGACAGCCAGGGCATCCCGAGGGACAGGGAGGGCTCCCCCAGGGACACCTACGGGACAGCAAGGGCACCCCCAGGGACACGTAGGGGACAGCCGGGGCACCCCAGGGACACCATGGGCACCCCCAGGGACACCTAGGGGACAGCCAGGGCACCCCAGGCATGCCCAGGGCACCCCCAGGGACACCTAGGGGACAGCCAGGGCACCCCCAGGGACACCTCGGGGAGAGGCAGGGCACCCCCAGGGACACCTAGGGGACAGCCAGGGCACCCTGAGGGACACCAGCGCACCCCCAGGGACACCTAGGAGACAGCCAGGGCCCACTAGGGACAGCCAGGGCACCCTCAGGGACACCAAGGGGACATCCAGAGCACCCCAGGGACAGCCAGGGCACCCCCAGGGACACCTAGGGGACAGCAAGGGCACCCCCAGGGACACCAAGGGGACCCCCAGGGACACCTAGGGGACAGGCAGTGCACCCCCAGGGACACCGAGGGGAAAGCCAGGGCACCCCCAGGGACACCTAGCGGAAGGCAGGACACCCCCAGGGACACCTAGGGGACAGCCAGGGCACCCCCAGGGACATTTAGGGGACAGCCAGGGCACTCCAGGGAAACCCAGGACACCCCCAGGGACACCTAGGGGACAGCCAGGGCACCCCCAGGGACAGCGAGGGATCCCCCAGGGACACCTAGTGGGCCTCCAGGGAACCCCAGAGACACTCTGTGCACCCCCAGGGACACGTAGGGGACAGGCAGGGCACCCCCAGGGACACCTAGGGGACAGCCAGGGCACCCCCAGGGACACCTACGGGACAGCAAGGGCACCCGCAGGGACACCCTGGGCACCCCCAGGGACACGTAGGGGACAGCCAGGGATCCCCAGGGACACCCTGGGCACCCCCAGGGACACCTAGGGGACAGCAAGGGCAGCCCAGGGACACTCAGGGCACCCCCAGGGACACCTAGGGGACCTCCAGGGAACCCCAGGGACACGTACGGGACAGCCAGGGAACCCCAGTGACACCCTGTGCACCCCCAGGGACACCCAGGGCCCCCCCAGGGACACCTAGGGGACAGCCAGGGCACCCTAAAGACAGTCAGGGCACTCCCAGGGACACCTAGGGGACAGGCAGGGCACGCCCAGGGACACCTAGGGGACAGCCAGGGCACCCCCAGGAGGACCTAGGGGACAGCCAGGGCACCCCAGGGACAGCGAGGGCACCCCTAGGGACACCTAGGGGACCTCCAGTGAACCCCAGGGACACCCTGGGCACCGCCAGGGACACCCAGGGCACATCCAGGGACACCTAGGGGACAGCCAGGGCACCCTAGGGACAGCCAGGGCACCCCCAGGGACACCGGGGGCACAGCCAGGGCACCCCCAGGGACACCGAGAGGACTGGCAGGGCACCCCCAGGGACACCTTGGGGACAGCCAGGGCACCCCAGGGACAGCCAGGTCACCCCCAGGGACACCAAGGGGACAGCCAGGGCACCCCCAGGAACACCTAGGGGATAGGCAGGGCACCCCAGGGACACCTAGGGGACAGCCAGGGCACCCCAGGGATGCCCAGGGCACCCCCAGGGACACCTAGGGGACAGCCAGGGCACCCTAGGGACAGCCTGGGCACCCCCAGGGACACCTAGGGGACAGCCAGGGCACCCCGAGGGACACCAGGGCACCCCGAGGGACACCTAGGGGACAGCCAGGGCACCAAAAGGACAGCCAGGGCACCCCCAGGGACACCAAGGGCACAGCCAGGGCACCCTAGGGACAGCCAGGGCACCCCCAGGGACACCTAGGGGACAGCCAGAGCACCCCCAGGGAAACCTAGGGGACAGCCAGGGCACACCAGGGACAGCGAGGGCACCCCCAGGGACACCTAGGCGGCCTCCAGGGCGTCCCCACGGACACCCTGGGCACCCCCAGGGACACATACGGGAGGCCCTGGGCACCCCCAAGGACACCTAGGGGACCTCCAGGGACATCTAGGGGACAGCCAGGGCACCCCAGGGACAGCCAGGGCACCCCCAGGGACAGCGAGGGCACCCCCAGGGACACCTAGGGGAAAGCCAGGGCCCCCCCAGGGACACCCAGGGCACCCCCAGGGACACCTAGGGGAAGGCAGGACACCCCCAGGGACACCAAGGGGACAGCCAGGGCTCCCCCAGGGACATTTAGGGGACAGCCAGGGCACTCCAGGGACACCCAGGGCACCCCCAGAGACACCTATGGGACAGGCAGGGAACCCCCAGGGACACCTAGGGGACAGGCATGGCAACCCCAGGGACACCTAGGGGACAGGCAGGGCACCCCCAGGGACACCTAGGGGACAGCCAGGGCCCCCCCAAGGACACCTAGGGGAAAGGAAGGGCACCCCCAGGGACACATGGGGACAGCCAGGGCCCCCCCAGGGACACGTAGAGGACAGCCATGGCACCCCAGGGACAGCCAGGGCACCCCCAGGGACACCTAGGGGACAGCCAGGGCACCCCAGGCACATCCAGGGCACACCCAGGGACACCTAGGGGACAGCCAGGGCACCCCCAGATACACCGTGGGCACAGCCAGGGCACGCTAGGGACAGCCACGGCACCCCCAGGGACACCTAGGGGACAGACAGGGCACTCTAGGGACAGCCAGGGCACCCCCAGGGACACCAAGGGAAGAGCCAGGGCACCCTAGGGACAGCCAGGGCACCCACCGGGACACCGAGGGCACAGCCAGGGCACCCCCAGGAACACCTAGGGGACAGGCAGGGCACCCCCAGAGACCCCTAGGGGACAGACAGGGCATCCCCAGGGACACCCAGGGCACCCCCAGGGACACCTAGGGGACAGCCAGGGCACCCCAGGCAAACCCAGGGCACCCCCAGGGACACCTAGGGGACAGCCAGGGCACCCTAAGGACAGCCAGGGCACCCCCAGGGACACAGAGGGCACAGCCAGGGCACCCCGAAGGACACCTAGGGGACAGGCAGGCCACCCCCAGGGACACCGAGGGGACAGCCAGGGCACGCTAGGGACAGCCAGGGCACCCCCAAGGACACCTAGGGGACAGGCAGGGCACCCCCAGAGACACTGAGGGCACAGCATGGGCACCCTAGGGACACCCATGGCACCCCCAGAGACACCTAGGGGACACGCAGGGCACCCCCAGGGACACCGAGGGGACAGCCAGGGCACCCTAGGGACAGCCAGGGCACCCCCAGGGACACCTAGGGGACAGGCACGGCACCCCCAGGGAAACCTAGGGGACAGCCAGGGCACCCCAGGGACACCCAGGGCACCACCAGGGACACCTAGGGGACAGCCAGGGCACCCCCAGGGACACTGACGAGACAGCCAGGGCACCCCAGGGACACCTAGGGGACAGGCAGGGCACCTCCAGGGTCAGCCAGGGTACCCCCAGGGCACCCCAGGGACACCCAGGGCACCCCCAGGGACAGTCAGGGCACCCCAAGGACACCTAGGGGACAGCCAGGGCACCCCCAGGGACACCTAGGGGACAGGCAGGGCACCTCCAGGGACAGCCAGGGTACCCCCAGGGCACCCCAGGGACGCCCAGGGCACCCCCAGGGACACCTAGGGACAGTCAGGGCACCCCAGGGACACCTAGGGACAGCCAGGGCACCCTAGGGACAGCCAGGGCACCCCGAGGGACACCTAAGTGACAGCCAGGGCACCCCAGGGACATCGAGGGACAGCCAGGAACCCCCTGGGACAGCCAGCTCACCCCCACGGCCGCCTCCACCTCCAGGAGCTATCAAAACCCTCCTCAGGTTCTTTGATGCCTCAAATGGGCCGCCCAAACCTCCCGAATACCCCCCAAAGCACCCAAAGCAGCCCCCAGGACTCCCCCCAGACCCCCCACAACCCAAAAACCCCCTCCACGACAACTCAGGACCCCCAGGATCCCCCCAAATCCGCGCCCCCCTCACCCTGAGGTCCCGTTTGAGCCGCTCCACGTTGCGGACAGGCACCAGCTCATCAAGCCCCAAGCACCAACACCTGCGGGACTGGGATGGACTGAGAGCACTGGGAGGGTGACCAGAGAAACCTGGGATGGACGAAGAGTGGACTGGGATGAACTGGGATGAACTGGCAGGCGTGTGGGGGTCCATGGTGGCCACTCGGTGCCTTACTGGTCTATACTGGGATGGGTCGGATGGCCCCAGGGGAGGGGGTGAGGCCACACTGGTCCAGACTGGGAGGGGAGTCACCATGGCGCCGGAGGCGGAGTCGAGGATACGAGCGAGGCAGGGACACCTAGGGGACAGCAAGGGCAACCCAGGGACACGAGGGCCCCCCCAGGGACACCTAGGGGACAGCCAGGGAACCCCAGGGACACCCTGGGCACCCCCAGGGACACCTAATGCACCCCCAGGGACACCTAGGGGACAGCCAGGGCCCCCCCAGGGACACCCAGGGCACCCCCAGGGACACCTAGGGGACAGCCAGGGAACCCCAGGGACACCCTGTGCACCCCCAGGGGCACCCAGGGCACAGCCAGGGACACCTAGGGGACAGCCAGGGCCCCCCCAGGGACACCTAGGGGACAGCCAGGGCCACCCCAGGGACACCCAGGGAAACCCCAGGGACACCGAGGGGACAGCCAGGGCCCCCCCAGGGACACCCAGGGCACCCCCAGGGGACAGACAGGGCCCCCCCAGGGACACCTAGGGGACAGCCAGGGAACCCCAGGGACACCCTGTGCACGCCCAGGGACACCCAGGGCACACCTAGGGACACCGAGGGGACAGCCAGGGCACCCCCAGGGACACCTAGGGGACAGGCAGGGCACCCCCAGGGACACCTAGGGAACAGCCAGAGCACCCCAAGGACAGCCTGGGCACCCCCAGGGACACCAAGGGGACACCCAGGGCACCCCCAGGGACACCTAGGGGACAGCCAGGGCATCCCGAGGGACAGGGAGGGCTCCCCCAGGGACACCTACGGGACAGCAAGGGCACCCCCAGGGACACGTAGGGGACAGCCAGGGCACCCCAGGGACACCCTGGGCACCCCCAGGGACACCTAGGGGACAGCCAGGGCACCCCAGGCACACCCAGGGCACCCCCAGGGACACCTAGGGGACAGCCAGGGCACCCCCAGGGACACCTCGGGGAGACGCAGGGCACCCCCAGGGACACCTAGGGGACAGCCAGGGCACCCCCAGGGATACCTAGGGGACAGCCAGGGCACCCTGAGGGACACCAGCGCACCCCCAGGGACACCTAGGAGACAGCCAGGGCACACTAGGGACAGCCAGGGCACCCCCAGGGACACCAAGGGGACATCCAGAGCACCCCAGGGACAGCCAGGGCACCCCCAGGGACACCTAGGGAACAGCAAGGGCACGCCCAGGGACACCAAGGGGACCCCCAGGGACACCTAGGGGACAGGCAGGGCACCCCCAGGGACACTAACGGGACAGCCAGGGCACCCCCAGAGACCCCTAGGGGACAGCCAGGGCACCCCCAGGGACATTTAGGGGACAGCCAGGGCACTCCAGGGAAACCCAGGACACCCCCAGGGACACCTAGGGGACAGGCAGGGCACCCCCAGGGACACTGACGGGACAGCCAGGGCACCCCCAGAGACCCCTAGGGGACAGCCAGGGCACCCCCAGGGACACCAAGGGCACAGCCAGGGCACCCTAGGGACAGCCAGGGCACCCCCAGGGACACCTAGGGGACAGCCAGGGCACCCCCAGGGACACCTAGCGGAAGGCAGGACACCCCCAGGGACACCTAGGGGACAGCCAGGGCACCCCCAGGGACATTTAGGGGACAGCCAGGGCACTCCAGGGAAACCCAGGACACCCCCAGGGACACCTAGGGGACAGCCAGGCCACCCCCAGGGACAGCGAGGGATCCCCCAGGGACACCTAGGGGGCCTCCAGGGAACCCCAGTGACACTCTGTGCACCCCCAGGGACACGTAGGGGACAGCCAGGGAACCCCCAGGGACACCTACGGGACAGCAAGGGCACCCGCAGGGACACCCTGGGCACCCCCAGGGACACGTAGGGGACAGCCAGGGATCCCCAGGGACACCCTGGGCACCCCCAGGGACACCTAGGGGACAGCAAGGGCAGCACAGAGACACTCAGGGCACCCCCAGGGACACCTAGGGGACCTCCAGGGAACCCCAGGGACACGTACGGGACAGCCAGGGAACCCCAGTGACACCCTGTGCACCCCCAGGGACACCCAGGACCCCCCAGGGACACCTAGGGGACAGCCAGGGCCCCCCCAGGGACACCTAGGGGACAGCCAGGGCCCCCCCAGGGACACCCAGGGAAACCCCAGGGACACCGAGGGGACAGCCAGGGCACCCCCAGGGACACCCAGGGCACCCCCAGGGGACAGACAGGGCCCCCCCAGGGACACCTAGGGGACAGCCAGGGAACCCCAGGGACACCCTGTGCACACCCAGGGACACCCTGGGCACCCCAAGGGACACCTAAGGGACAGCCAGGGAACCCCAGGGACAGCCAGGGCACCCCCAGGGACACCTAGAGGACAGCCTGGGCACCCCCAGGGACACCTAGGGGACAGCCAGGGAACCCCCAGGGACACCTACGGGACAGCAAGGGCACCCGCAGGGACACCCTGGGCACCCCCAGGGACACGTAGGGGACAGCCAGGGATCCCCAGGGACACCCTGGGCACCCCCAGGGACACCTAGGGGACAGCAAGGGCAGCACAGAGACACTCAGGGCACCCCCAGGGACACCTAGGGGACCTCCAGGGAACCCCAGGGACACGTACGGGACAGCCAGGGAACCCCAGTGACACCCTGTGCACCCCCAGGGACACCCAGGACCCCCCAGGGACACCTAGGGGACAGCCAGGGCCCCCCCAGGGACACCTAGGGGACAGCCAGGGCCCCCCCAGGGACACCCAGGGAAACCCCAGGGACACCGAGGGGACAGCCAGGGCACCCCCAGGGACACCCAGGGCACCCCCAGGGGACAGACAGGGCCCCCCCAGGGACACCTAGGGGACAGCCAGGGAACCCCAGGGACACCCTGTGCACGCCCAGGGACACCCTGGGCACCCCAAGGGACACCTAAGGGACAGCCAGGGAACCCCAGGGACAGCCAGGGCACCCCCAGGGACACCTAGGGGACAGCCAGGGCACCCCGAGGGACACCAGGGCACCCCGAGGGACACCTAGGGGACAGCCAGGGCACCCTAGGGACAGCCAGGGCACCCCCAGGGACACCAAGGGCACAGCCAGGGCACCCTAGGGACAGCCAGGGCACCCCCAGGGACACCTAGGGGACAGCCAGGGCACCCCCAGGGACATCAAGGGCACAGCCAGGGCACCCTAGGGACACCCTGGGCACCCCCAGGGACACATACGGGACGCCCTGGGCACCCCCAAGGACACCTGGGGACCTCCAGGGACACCTAGGGGACAGCCAGGGCACCCCCAGGGACACCTAGGGGACAGCCAGGGCACCCTAGGGACAGGCAGGGCACTCCCAGGGACACCTAGGGGACAGGCAGGGCACCCCCAGGGACACCGAGGGGAAAGCCAGGGCACCCCCAGGGACACCTAGCGGAAGGCAGGACACCCCCAGGGACACCTAGGGGACAGCCAGGGCACCCCCAGGGACATTTAGGGGACAGCCAGGGCACTCCCGGGAAACAGAGGACACCCCCAGGGACACCTAGGGGACAGCCAGGGCACCCCAAGGGACAGCGAGGGATCCCCCAGGGACACCTAGGGGGCCTCCAGGGAACCCCAGTGACACTCTGTGCACCCCCAGGGACACGTAGGGGACAGCCAGGGCACCCTAGAGACAGCCTGGGCACCCCCAGGGACACCTAGGGGACAGCCAGGGCACCCCGAGGGACACCAGGGCACCCCGAGGGACACCAAGGGGACAGCAGGGCACCCTAGGGACAGCCAGGGCACCCCCAGGGACACCAAGGGGACAGCCAGGGCACCCTAGGGACAGCCAGGGCACCCCCAGGGACACCTAGGGGACGTCCAGGGACACCTAGGGGACAGCCAGGGCACGTCCAGGGACACCTAGGGGACAGCCAGGGCACACCAGGGACAGCCAGGGCACCCCCAGGGACACCTAGGGGACAGCCAGGGCACACCAGGGACAGCGAGGGCACCACCAGGGATACCTAGGGGACAGCCAGGGCACCCCCAGGGACATTTAGGGGACAGCCAGGGCACTCCCGGGAAACAGAGGACACCCCCAGGGACACCTAGGGGACAGCCAGGGCACCCCAAGGGACAGCGAGGGATCCCCCAGGGACACCTAGGGGGCCTCCAGGGAACCCCAGTGACACTCTGTGCACTCCCAGGGACACGTAGGGGACAGGCAGGGCACCCCCAGGGACACCTAGGGGACACCCAGGGCACCCATAGGGACACGTACGGGACAGCCAGGGCACCCTAGGGACAGCCATGGCACCCTAGGGACAGCCAGGGCACCCCCAGGGACACCTAAGGGACAGGCAGGGCACCTCCAGGGACAGCAAGGGTACCCCCAGGGACACCAAGGGGACAGGCAGGACACCTCCAGGGACAGCCAGGGTACCCCCAGGGCACCCCATGGACACCCAGGGCACCCCCAGGGACACCTAGGGACAGTCAGGGCACCCCAGGGACACCTAGGGGACAGCCAGGGCACCCTAGGGACAGCCAGGGCACCCCGAGGGACACCTAAGTGACAGCCAGGGCACCCCAGGGACATCGAGGGACAGCCAGGAACCCCCTGGGACAGCCAGCTCACCCCCACTGCCGCCTCCACCTCCAGGAGCTATCAAAACCCTCCTCAGGTTCTTTGATGCCTCAAATGGGCCGCCCAAACCTCCCGAATACCCCCCAAAGCACCCAAGGCAGCCCCCAGGACTCCCCCCAGACCCCCCACAACCCAAAAACCCCCTCCACGACAACTCAGGACCCCCAGGATCCCCCCAAATCCGCGCCCCCCTCACCCTGAGGTCCCGTTTGAGCCGCTCCACGTTGCGGACAGGCACCAGCTCATCAATCCCCAAGCACCAACACCTGCGGGACTGGGATGCACTGAGAGCACTGGGAGGGTGACCAGAGAAACCTGGGATGGACGAAGAGTGGACTGGGATGAACTGGGATGAACTGGCAGGCGTGTGGAGGTCCATGGTGGCCACTCGGTGCCTTACTGGTCTATACTGGGATGGGTCGGATGGCCCCAGGGGAGGGGGTGAGGCCACACTGGTCCAGACTGGGAGGGGAGTCACCATGGCGCCGGAGGCGGAGTGGAGGATACGAGCGAGGCAGGGACACCTAGGGGACAGCCAGGGCAACCCAGGGACACCAGGGCCCCCCCAGGGACACCTAGGGGACAGCCAGGGCACCCCAGGCACACCCAGGGCACCCCCAGGGACACCTAATGCACCCCCAGGGACACCTAGGGGACAGCCAGGGCACCCCGAGGGACACCGAGGGCACAGCAAGGGCCCCCTAGGGACAGCCAGGGCACCCCCCGGGACACCTAGGGGACAGCCAGGGCACCCCCAGGGACACCTAGGGGACAGCCAGGGCACCCCGAGGGACACCAGCGCACCCCCAGGGACACCTAGGTGACAGCCAGGGCACCCTAGGAACAGCCAGGGCACCCTCAGGGACACCCAGGGGACAGCAAGGGCACCCCCAGGGACACCAAGGGGACCCCCAGGGACACCTAGGGGACAGGCAGGGCACCCCCAGGGACACCGAGGGGAAAGCCAGGGCACCCCCAGGGACACCTAGCGGAAGGCAGGACACCCCCAGGGACACCTAGGGGACAGCCAGGGCACCCCCAGGGACATTTAGGGGACAGCCAGGGCACTCCAGGGAAACCCAGGACACCCCCAGGGACACCTAGGGGACAGCCAGGGCACCCCCAGGGACAGCGAGGGATCCCCCAGGGACACCTAGGGGGCCTCCAGGGAACCCCAGTGACACTCTGGGCACCCCCAGGGACACGTAGGGGACAGGCAGGGCACCCCCAGGGACACCTAGGGGACAGCCAGGGCACCCCCAGGGACACCTACGGGACAGCAAGGGCACCCGCAGGGACACCCTGGGCACCCCCAGGGACACGTAGGGGACAGCCAGGGATCCCCAGGGACACCCTGGGCACCCCGAGGGACACCTAGGGGACAGCAAGGGCAGCCCAGGGACACTCAGGGCACCCACAGGGACACCTAGGGGACCTCCAGGGAACCCCAGGGACACGTACGGGACAGCCAGGGAACCCCAGTGACACCCTGTGCACCCCCAGGGACACCCAGGGCCCCCCCAGGGACACCTAGGGGACAGCCAGGGCACCCTAAAGACAGTCAGGGCACTCCCAGGGACACCTAGGGGACAGGCAGGGCACGCCCAGGGACACCTAGGGGACAGCCAGGGCACCCCCAGGAGGACCTAGGGGACAGCCAGGGCACCCCAGGGACAGCGAGGGCACCCCTAGGGACACCTAGGGGACCTCCAGTGAACCCCAGGGACACCCTGGGCACCCCCAGGGACACCCAGGGCACCCCCAGGGACACCTAGGGGACAGCCAGGGCCCCCCCAGGGACACCTAGGGGATAGCTAGGGAACCTCAGGGACACACTGTGCACCGCCAGGGACACCCAGGGCACACCCAGGGACACCTAGGGGACAGCCAGGGCACCCTAGGGACAGCCAGGGCACCCCCAGGGACACCGGGGGCACAGCCAGGGCACCCCCAGGGACACCGAGAGGACTGGCAGGGCACCCCCAGGGACACCTTGGGGACAGCCAGGGCACCCCAGGGACAGCCAGGTCACCCCCAGGGACACCAAGGGGACAGCCAGGGCACCCCCAGGAACACCTAGGGGATAGGCAGGGCACCCCAGGGACACCTAGGGGACAGCCAGGGCACCCCAGGGACGCCCAGGGCACCCCCAGGGACACCTAGGGGACAGCCAGGGCACCCTAGGGACAGCCTGGGCACCCCCAGGGACACCTAGGGGACAGCCAGGGCACCCCGAGGGACACCAGGGCACCCCGAGGGACACCTAGGGGACAGCCAGGGCACCAAAAGGACAGCCAGGGCACCCCCAGGGACACCAAGGGCACAGCCAGGGCACCCTAGGGACAGCCAGGGCACCCCCAGGGACACCTAGGGGACAGCCAGGGCACCCCCAGGGAAACCTAGGGGACAGCCAGGGCACACCAGGGACAGCGAGGGCACCCGCAGGGACACCTAGGCGGCCTCCAGGGCGTCCCCACGGACACCCTGGGCACCCCCAGGGACACATACGGGAGGCCCTGGGCACCCCCAAGGACACCTAGGGGACCTCCAGGGACATCTAGGGGACAGCCAGGGCACCCCAGGGACAGCCAGGGCACCCCCAGGGACAGCGAGGGCACCCCCAGGGACACCTAGGGGAAAGCCAGGGCCCCCCCAGGGACACCCAGGGCACCCCCAGGGACACCTAGGGGAAGGCAGGACACCCCCAGGGACACCAAGGGGACAGCCAGGGCTCCCCCAGGGACATTTAGGGGACAGCCAGGGCACTCCAGGGACACCCAGGGCACCCCCAGAGACACCTAGGGGACAGGCAGGGAACCCCCAGGGACACCTAGGGGACAGGCATGGCAACCCCAGGGACACCTAGGGGACAGGCAGGGCACCCCCAGGGACACCTAGGGGACAGCCAGGGCCCCCCCAGGGACACGTAGAGGACAGCCATGGCACCCCAGGGACAGCCAGGGCACCCCCAGGGACACCTAGGGGACAGCCAGGGCACCCCAGGCACATCCAGGGCACACCCAGGGACACCTAGGGGACAGCCAGGGCACCCCCAGATACACCGTGGGCACAGCCAGGGCACGCTAGGGACAGCCACGGCACCCCCAGGGACACCTAGGGGACAGACAGGGCACTCTAGGGACAGCCAGGGCACCCCCAGGGACACCAAGGGAAGAGCCAGGGCACCCTAGGGACAGCCAGGGCACCCACCGGGACACCGAGGGCACAGCCAGGGCACCCCCAGGAACACCTAGGGGACAGGCAGGGCACCCCCAGAGACCCCTAGGGGACAGCCAGGGCCCCCCCAGGGACACCCAGGGCACCCCCAGGGACACCTAGGGGACAGACAGGGCATCCCCAGGGACACCCAGGGCACCCCCAGGGACACCTAGGGGACAGCCAGGGCACCCCAGGCAAACCCAGGGCACCCCCAGGGACACCTAGGGGACAGCCAGGGCACCCTAAGGACAGCCAGGGCACCCCCAGGGACACAGAGGGCACAGCCAGGGCACCCCGAAGGACACCTAGGGGACAGGCAGGCCACCCCCAGGGACACCGAGGGGACAGCCAGGGCACGCTAGGGACAGCCAGGGCACCCCCAAGGACACCTAGGGGACAGGCAGGGCAC
The DNA here is from genome assembly GCF_029207755.1 of Chamaea fasciata. Classification (NCBI taxonomy): domain Eukaryota; kingdom Metazoa; phylum Chordata; class Aves; order Passeriformes; family Sylviidae; genus Chamaea; species Chamaea fasciata. Next base: position 7,194 of record NW_027094307.1, on the reverse strand, counting down.
CCCCAGAGACACTGAGGGCACAGCATGGGCACCCTAGGGACACCCATGGCACCCCCAGAGACACCTAGGGGACACGCAGGGCACCCCCAGGGACACCGAGGGGACAGCCAGGGCACCCTAGGGACAGCCAGGGCACCCCCAGGGACACCTAGGGGACAGGCACGGCACCCCCAGGGAAACCTAGGGGACAGCCAGGGCACCCCAGGGACACCCAGGGCACCACCAGGGACACCTAGGGGACAGCCAGGGCACCCCCAGGGACACTGACGAGACAGCCATGGCACCCCAGGGACACCTAGGGGACAGGCAGGGCACCTCCAGGGTCAGCCAGGGTACCCCCAGGGCACCCCAGGGACACCCAGGGCACCCCCAGGGACAGTCAGGGCACCCCAAGGACACCTAGGGGACAGCCAGGGCACCCCCAGGGACACCTAGGGGACAGGCAGGGCACCTCCAGGGACAGCCAGGGTACCCCCAGGGCACCCCAGGGACGCCCAGGGCACCCCCAGGGACACCTAGGGACAGTCAGGGCACCCCAGGGACACCTAGGGACAGCCAGGGCACCCTAGGGACAGCCAGGGCACCCCGAGGGACACCTAAGTGACAGCCAGGGCACCCCAGGGACATCGAGGGACAGCCAGGAACCCCCTGGGACAGCCAACTCACCCCCACGGCCGCCTCCACCTCCAGGAGCTATCAAAACCCTCCTCAGGTTCTTTGATGCCTCAAATGGGCCGCCCAAACCTCCCGAATACCCCCCAAAGCACCCAAAGCAGCCCCCAGGACTCCCCCCAGACCCCCCACAACCCAAAAACCCCCTCCACGACAACTCAGGACCCCCAGGATCCCCCCAAATCCGCGCCCCCCCTCACCCTGAGGTCCCGTTTGAGCCGCTCCACGTTGCGGACAGGCACCAGCTCATCAAGCCCCAAGCACCAACACCTGCGGGACTGGGATGGACTGAGAGCACTGGGAGGGTGACCAGAGAAACCTGGGATGGACGAAGAGTGGACTGGGATGAACTGGGATGAACTGGCAGGCGTGTGGGGGTCCATGGTGGCCACTCGGTGCCTTACTGGTCTATACTGGGATGGGTCGGATGGCCCCAGGGGAGGGGGTGAGGTCACACTGGTCCAGACTGGGAGGGGAGTCACCATGGCGCCGGAGGCGGAGTCGAGGATACGAGCGAGTCAGGGACACCTACGGGACAGCCAGGGCAACCCAGGGACACCAGGGCCCCCCCAGGGACACCTAGGGGACAGCCAGGGAACCCCAGGGACACCCTGGGCACCCCCAGGGACACCTAATGCACCCTCAGGGACACCTAGGGGACAGCCAGGGCACCCAAGGGTCACCCAGGGCACCCCCAGGGACACCTAGGGGACAGCCAGGGAACCCTAGGGACAGCCAGGGCACCCCCAGGGACACGGAGAGGACAGGCAGGGCACCCCCAGGGACACCTTGGGGACAGCCAGGGCACCCCAGGGACAGCCAGGGCACCCCCAGGGACACCTAGGGGACCTCCAGGGCACCCCCAGGGACAGCCAGGGCACCCCCAGGGCCACCTAGGGGACAGCCAGGGCACCCCAGGGACAGCGAGGGCACGCCCAGGGACACCCAGGGCACCGCCAGGGACACTTAGGGGACAGCCAGGGCACCCCGAGGGACAGGGAGGGCACCCACAGGGACACCTAGAGGACAGCCAGGGTAGCCCCCAGGGACACCTAGGAGACAGCCAGGGCACGCCAGGGACACCCAGGGCACCCTCAGGGACACTGACGGGACAGCCAGGGCACCCCAGGGACACTGACGGGACAGCCAGGGCACCCCAGAGACAGCCAGGAGAACCCCAGGGACACCCAGGCCCCCCCAGGGACACCTAGGGGACAGCCTGGGCACCCCCAGGGACACCAAGGGGACAGCCAGGGCACCCCAGGGACACCCAGGGCACCCCCAGAGACACCGAGGGCACAGCCAGGGCACCCTAGAGACAGCCAGGGCACCCCCAGGGACACCTAAGGGACAGGCAGGGCCCCCCCAGGGACACCTAGGGGACAGGCAGGGCACCCCCAGGGACACCTAGGGGACAGCCAGGGCACCCCAGGGACACCCAGGCCACCCCCAGGGACACCTAGGGGACAGCCAGGGCATCCCGAGGGACAGGGAGGGCACCCAAAGGGACACTTAGAGGACTGCCAGGGCACCCCCAGGGACACCTAGGGGACACCCAGGGCACCCCAGGGACACCTAGAGGACAGGCAGGGCACAGCCAGGGACACCTAGGAGACAGCCAGGGCACCCCAGGGACACGTAGGGGACCTCTGGGGCACCCCAGGGACAGCCAGGGCACCCCAGGGACACCCAGGGCCCCTCCAGGGACACCTAGGGGACAGCCTGGGCACCCCCAGGGACACCTAGGGGACAGCCAGGGCACCCCAGGGACACCCAGGGCACCCCCAGGGATACCGAGGGGACAGCCAGAGTACCCTAGGGACAGCCATGGCACCCTAGGGACAGCCAGGGCACCCCCAGGGACACCCAGGGCACCCCCAGAGACACCGAGGGCACAGCCAGGGTACCCTAGGGACAGCCAGGGCACCCCCAGGGACACCTAAGGGACAGGCAGGGCACCCCCAGGGACACTGACGGGACAGCCAGGGCACCCCCAGAGACCCCTAGGGGACAGCCAGGGACATCCCAGGGACACTCTGGGCACCCCAAGGGACACCTTGGGGTCAGCCAGGGCACCCCAGGGACACCCTGGGCACCCCCAGAGACACCGAGGGCACAGCCAGGGACACCGAGGGCACAGCCAGGGCACTCCCAGGGACACTCTGGGCACCCACAGGGACACCTTGGGGACAGCCAGGGCAGCCCAGGGACACCCAGGGCACCCCCAGGGACACCTAGGGGACAGCCAGGGCACCCGAGGGACAGCCAGGGCACCCCCAGGGACACGTAGGGCACAGCCAGGGCACCCTAGGGACAGCCAGGGCACCCTCAGGAACACCGAGGGCACAGCCAGGGCACCCCCAGGGACACCGAGGGGACAGCCAGGGCCCCCCAGGGACACCCAGGGCACCCCCAGGGACACCTAGGAGACAGCCAGGGCATCCGAGGGACACCCAGGGCACCCCCAGGAACACCTAGAGGACAGCCAGGGCACCCCCCGGGACACCTAGGGGACAGGCAGGGCACCCCCAGGGACACCTAGGTCACCCCCAGGGACACCTAGGGGACAGCCAGGGCATCCCGAGGGACAGGGAGGGCACCCACAGGGACACCTAGAGGACAGCCAGGGCACGCCAGGGACAGCCAGGGCACCCCAGGGAACCCTAGAGGACAGCCAGGGCACCCCCAGGGACACCTAGGAGACAGCCAGGGCACCCTAGGGACAGGCAGGGCACCGTCAGGGACACCAATGGGACAGCCAGAGCACCCCCAGAGACACCCATGGCACCCTTAGGGACACCTACGGGACAGCAAGGGCACCCCCAGGGACACCCTGGGCACCCCCAGGGACACGTAGGGGACAGCCAGGGCACCCCAAGGACACCCTGGGCAACCCCAGGGACACCTAGGGGAAAGCCAGGGTACCCCAGGGACAGCGAGGGCACCCCCAGGGCCACTTAGGGGATAGCCAGGGCACCCCCAGGGACACCAGGGCACCCCCAGTGCACCCCAGGGACCCACAGGGCACCCCCAGGGACACCTAGGGGACAGCCAGGGCACCCCAGGGACACCCAGGGCACCCCCAGGGACACCGAGGGGACAGCCAGGGTACCCTAGGGACAGCCATGGCACCCTAGGGACAGCCAGGGCACCCCCAGGGACACCCAGGGCACCCCCAGAGACACCGAGGGCACAGCCAGGGCACCCTAGGGACAGCCAGGGCACCCCCAGGGACACCTAGGGGACAGCAAGGGCACCCCAGGGACACCCAGGGCATCCCCAGGGACCGCTACGGGACAGCAAGGGCACCCCCAGGGACACCCTGGGCACCCCCAGGGACACGTAGGGGACAGCCACGGCACCCCAGGGACACCCTGGGCACCCCCAGGGACACCTAGGGGACAGCCAGGGCACCCCCAGGGACACCCAGGGCACCCCCAGGGACACCTAGGGGACAGACAGGGCACTCCCAGAGACACTGAGAGCATAGCCAGGGCACCATAGGGACAGCCAGGTCACCCCCAAGGACACCTAGGGGACACGCAGAGCACCCCCAGGGACACCTCGGGGACAGCCAGGGCACCCTGGGGACAGCCAGGGCACCCCCAGAGACACCGAGGGCACAGCCAGGGCACCCTGGGGACAGCCAGGGCACCCCCAGGGACACCTAGGGGACAGGCAGGTCACCCCCAGGGACACCTAGGGGACAGCCAGGGCACCCTAGGGACAGGCAGGGCACCGTCAGGGACACCAATGGGACAGCCAGAGCACCCCCAGAGACACCCATGGCACCCTTAGGGACACCTACGGGACAGCAAGGGCACCCCCAGGGACACCCTGGGCACCCCCAGGGACACGTAGGGGACAGCCAGGGCACCCCAAGGACACCCTGGGCAACCCCAGGGACACCGAGGGGACAGCCAGGGCACCCCAGGGACACCTAGGGGACCTCCAAGGCATCCCGAGGGACACCCTGGGCACCCCCAGGGACACCTAGGGGACAGCCTGGGCCCCCCCAAAGACACCGAGGGGACCCCCCAGGGACAACTAGGGGACAGCCAGGGCACCCTAGGGACAGCCAGGGCACCCCCAGGGACACCCAGGGCACCCCTCAGGGACACCTAGGGCACAGCCTGGGCCCCCCCCAGGGACACCCAGGGCACCCCCAGGGACACCAAGGGGACAGCCAGGGCACCCCAGGGACACCCAGGGCACCCCCAGGGACACCTAGGGCACTCCAGGGACAGTGAGGGCACAGCCAGGGCACCCCCAGGGACACCTAGGGGACAGGCAGGGCACCCCCAGGGACATCTAGGGGACAGCCAGGGCACCCCCAGGGACACCTAGGGGACAGCCATGGCACCCCCAGGGACACCTAGGGGACAGGCAGGGCACCCCCAGGGACAACGAGGGGAAAGCCAGGGCACCCCCAGGGACACGAAGGGGACAGCTAAGGCACCCCCAGGGACAGCCAGCGCACCCCCAGGGACGCCTAGGGGACAGGCAGGGCACCCCCAGAGACCCCTAGGGGACAGCCAGGGCACTCGCAGGGACAGTCTGGGAACCCCCAGGGACACCTAGGGGACCTCCAGGGACATCTAGGGGACAGCCAGGGCACCCCAGGGACAGCCAGGGCACCCCCAGGGACACCTAGGGGACAGCCAGGGCACCCCAGGGACAGCCAGGGCACCCTCAGGGACACCTAGGGGATAGCCAGGGCCCCCCCAGGGACACCTAGGGGACAGCAAGGGCACCTCCAGGGACACCCGGGGCACCCCCAGGGACACCTAGGGGAAAGCCAGGGCACCCCAGGGACAGCGAGGGCACCCCCAGGGCCACCTAGGGGACAGCCAGGGCACCCGCAGGGACACCAGGGCACCCCCAGGGACACCTAGGGGACAGCCAGGGCACCCCGAGGGACACCAGCGCACCCCCAGGGACACCTAGGTGACAGCAAGGGCACCCTAGGGACAGCCAGGGCACCCCCAGGGACACCTAGGGCACAGCCAGGGCACCCTAGGGACAGCCAGGACACCCTCAGGGACACCAAGGGGACAGCCAGGGCACCCCAGGGACACCAAGGGGACATCCAGAGCACCCCAGGGACAGCCAGGGCACCCCCAGGGACACCTAGGGGACAGCCAGGGCACCCCAGGGACACGCAGGGAACCCCCAGGGACACCTAGGGGACAGGCAGGGCACCCCCAGGGACACCGAGGGGAATGCCAGTGCACCCCCAGGGACACCTATAGGACAGCCAGGGCACCCCCAGGGACACGTAGGGGACAGCCAGGGCACCCAAGGGACACCCAGAGCACCCCCACGGACACCGAGGGGACAGCCAGGGCCCCCCCAGGGACACCTAGGGGACAGGCAGGGCACCCTAGGGACAGCCAGGGCAGCCCGAGGGACACCTAAGTGACAGCCAGGGTACCCCAGGGACATCGAGGGACAGCCAGGAACCCCCTGGGACAGCCAGCTCACCCCCACGGCCGCCTCCACCTCCAGGAGCTATTAAAACCCTCCTCAGGTTCTTTGATGCCTCAAATGGGCCGCCCAAACCTCCCGAATACCCCCCAAAGCACCCAAAGCAGCCCCCAGGACTCCCCCCAGACCCCCCACAACCCAAAACCCCCCTCCACGACAACTCAGGACCCCCAGGATCCCCCCAAATCCGCGCCCCCCTCACCCTGAGGTCCCGTTTGAGCCGCTCCACGTTGCGGACAGGCACCAGCTCATCAAGCCCCAAGCACCAACACCTGCGGGACTGGGATGGACTGAGAGCACTGGGAGGGTGACCAGAGAAACCTGGGATGGACGAAGAGTGGACTGGGATGAACTGGGATGAACTGGCAGGCGTGTGGGGGTCCATGGTGGCCACTCGGTGCCTTACTGGTCTATACTGGGATGGGTCGGATGGCCCCAGGGGAGGGGGTGAGGCCACACTGGTCCAGACTGGGAGGGGAGTCACCATGGCGCCGGAGGCGGAGTCGAGGATACGAGCGAGGCAGGGACACCTAGGGGACAGCCAGGGCAACCCAGGGACACCAGGGCCCCCCCAGGGACACCTAGGGGACAGCCAGGGAACCCCAGGGACACCCTGGGCACCCCCAGGGACACCTAGAGGACAGCCAGGGAACCCCAGGGACACCCTGGGCACCCCCAGGGACACCTAATGCACCCCCAGGGACACCTAGGGGACAGCCAGGGAACCCCAGGGACACCCTGTGCACCCCAAGGGACACCCAGGGGACCCCCAGGGACACCTAGGGGACAGGCAGGGCACCCCCAGGGACACTGATGGGACAGCCAGGGCACCCCCAGAGACCCCTAGGGGACAGCCAGGGCACTCCCAGGGACAATCTGGTCACCCACAGGGACACCGTGGGGACAGCCAGGGCTCCCCAGGGACAACCAGGGCACCCCCAGGGACACCTAATGCACCCCCAGGGACACCTAGGGGACAGCCAGGGAACCCAAGGGACACCCAGGGCACCCCCAGGGACACCTAGAGGACAGCCA